>NC_045030.1:158515280-158517472 GCF_008632895.1 Mastomys coucha
CAGAGATTAACTATGGAGCAGGGACTGAAGGAAGGGCAAGCCAGCCTAAATATAACTATCTCCTGAGATACTACACTTTCAATGACAGACTCCTCAACATAATTTTGGATGAAGGTGGCAACCTTACTAAGGTACCAAAGTTTCTGTTAAGCATCCAAGGTATCTCTGAGAATACAACGATTACGCTTCATAGCCTCTACCAGATGAGGGTCAATGGAATATTGAATGTGTCTGCCATCAATGTTAATGAGTAGGCCACCAAAAACAAATCTCCCAACATCTGTGGATGCCTAGAGTCCATCATAGATGACATCAAGATGTGTTAATTAGAGGCAAGATGTGTTAATTAGATGTTGATGGTATCAGGCTATGGCAATGTAGAACGGGCAATGCTCAGGTCCTAGAAGGCTTTGAGGCCTAAGTCATCATTAATGATATTGAGCCTGTCAATGCACTGCAGGGAGGGGGCTTTCCTAGAGGACTATGATGTGACCATCAAGAATGAATCTTGTAAGGAGGATAACATCTTTGTCCCCACCATAGGCTGTGTTTATATCATCCTTGGCTAGTTTTTGTTGTTGTTGTTGTTTATTGTTTGTTTTTGTTTTTGTATTTTGTATTTCAGTCATGGTCTCACTGTGTAGTCCCAGCTTTCCCTGGAATTATGTAGACAAGGCTTTGTCCAGCACATTGTACAAATAAAGCATGATGCCACTGTGTCTGAAAAATTGGACACTTGGATTTGGAAATTGGTATGAAGTGACTCAACAAGGGCATTGTGGATAGGTTGACTCTCAAGCCACTACTGGCTGAAGAATAGACACCACATCATCAAGCTGGATGAGGACTGGATGGTCAACCTGGTTTGTACCATGGGTCACACTAAGTTATGGTTTGGGCACAGATTGAGCTCTGGAACTATTCAAATAAATTGTTGGGGCTCACTTCATGCCTAAGAAGCTCAATGAGGCTGTGGTTATAGTCCACGTAGGCAGGCCAAATATGAAGCTGATCAAGTGGACTAAATATCAAGCCCAGAACATCAACATGACTATGATTGCCTCTTCAAGACTGATCACTACTGCTACTGAGAGCCAGGACTACCCTTCATTTTCCACCTTCCACTCATATACCAGGCTCCACCTTACTTCTCCAAGAGTAAATGGCACCAACTTTGCGATATATGTTCCTGGGACTGGTCACTCACACATAGGCCTCTGCTATTCTAACTGTGTCAAGAGGAATTGAGAGGTCTCAGTAAAGATGGAGGTACAAAGGAGTCATCCACAGAGCATATCAGCTTAGGGGCCTTGGAGATCTACAGGGTGGAAGTGGTTTATGATATCTACAAGCTCCTATATTCTATTCAGGCCCTTCCTTGGTCTTTAGATCCAGCTGTTGATTTATAGAATCATTGGTTGTTCAACCAAGACCTCTGTCAATGAGAAAAGAGCTATTGGAGTTGGACTGTTTCGGAGAGCTTTGTTTCCTTAGTGCTGGGTCTTCTCTTAATTTTTGAAATACTGAGGTTGGTACTTTAAGTCTCTATTACACAAGGGTTATAATAGCCAAGAAAGGGCAAGAGAAGTGTCAGCCAGAGGTTGAGAGGGGTGAGGTAGACATAAAGACACAAAGATCTGCTATTATTTTGTATCTAACAGTTCTTATCATCTCTAGGTCAGAAATAGAATATTTTGTTTTGCTTATTTATTTATATATTTTATTTTTATTAGTTTTCAATGTTTAGAATGTTAAAAGGGTACAGGAAGCTAGATGAATAAAATGTGTGCTGCCAAAAGAAATTGTTTTAAGAAAGAGATCACATTCAAATATATTTTATTACGGTTTATACTTATTCCATTTATTAATAATTTTGTTATTAACTTTTAACCAATTTAATTTATATGTTACACTTTATCATACATATATATGTATAAGAAAACTGATATAAATGAGGTTTTGTATCACCTGCAATTTCAAACATCCACTGGGAATCTTAGAAGGGGACAATTGTATTTGAAAATTACTGACTTGGTGCATTTTCCTTGTTTCTCAAATGAGGGAAAAAGGTGCAGAGAGCTTCAGACACAAGTTCCTAGTCTCATTGTTCATATCTGACAGGGCCGGGGTTTCAGTTGGCCCAGTGCTTTCCTCCCAACAGCCGTTTTAACTATGCTGGCTAGGTTTTTAGG
>NC_045030.1:158517482-158533952 GCF_008632895.1 Mastomys coucha
AAGCCTTTTTACCTATGATTAGTGACCTAAATCAGTCTGAATTACTTGCTTTATCATTCCTGATGAACCAAAGAGTACTCTGGAAAAAAATATTACATTCAAGTTGAAATGTAGCTTCTTGGGTGAAACTTCTTCATTTCTAGCTTTTCTCAAATTCCAAGGCATTTTTCCCCTCTCTCTCAAACCCCACATTAGTGATTTTGAAGCCTTGTGGAGACACATCACAAGAGTGCCTATAGACAAATTTTTTTCTATTATTTTTTGAGATTAGATCTTACTGTATAGAGTACAGTGTTCTGGAATTTACTATGTTGACCAGGTAAACCTTGAATTCTAGATCCTAAAGCCACCCAAGTAACAGAGATTGTAAAGCATACACTGACACAGCTGGCTCTAATATCCAGTTTCATTCATGTTCCCATGCTCCTCATTGGGCCTACTTGGCTCAGGCTCTGATTTCTCTCAGTGAGGTTGTGGGTGTTGATGACATATCCATTGCACCTCTTGTTCTTATTTGGAGACATCTTATAACATCAATAGTATTTCTTTTGTATGTCATCTTCTTCATAACATCTGATGATGCTCTAATGCCTTGTGGAGGTTCTAGGACTGTGACCAAGGATCTTGTATAAGGTACAAGCCTTTGTACAGTAGTGGGTGCTCTATAGTACTGACCCCATACAGTTGTCAAAACAACCCAGCTCTCCAATCATTTTAACTGGGGGACTAGATCAAACTTAGATTATCGAATTATTTTTTGTTTTGTTCTTTCTCAATAGATTATGTAACTTTACAGACAAAAACAAAACATTAGCAAAGCCATTCACCAGGTCTCACAGACCTGACCAGACAGGCTTTTCTCCTTGGTGACCCAGAGTGAATTCAAACTGAGACTCTACTATATTATGAAGAGTAATTTTCTGATGTTGAGATTTGGCTACAACCCTGGTTCTCTTCTGTCCCATCAGGCAGTCTCCTTTCTTTGTTACTTCCCAGCAAACCCAAATGTTTGCAACATTGTCCTTTGATTGAACTAGTTGTTCTGATGCTTCCTGCCCCACAAGATCTGATCAAACATTGCTTGATTTGAAAGATATAGTAAGGAGGGCAGGGGAAAGATTGGTTATAGGAAAATCTGCAAGTAAACCCCCAGTGAATGACTCAAACTTTGGATAGTACTGAATTCTGTGTGTACTGTACTTTTCTTACACACATCGACACAGATATAATGTCTTTATCCTGTTGATTAGGCACTTGTAATGCACCACTGATAATGGTTGGAGTTTGAGGTGTAACATTGAAACCCACATTAATTTTCCTTCCTCTTTCCCATAATCTCCTAGATTAAAGATTAATTCTCATCATAACCCTTACCAACTTTATCATGCATATTTTTTCTTTCTCTATTTATTTAGGAGCTTATATTACCTCTTTAGTTAAAGAAAGACATTTTTTCTTTTCTTTTCTTTTTTTTTTTTTTGGTTTGTTTTCTAGACAGGGTTTCTCTGTGTAGCCCTGGCTGTCCTGGAATTCACTCTGTAGACCAGGCTGGCCTCGAACTCAGAAATCCACCTGCCTCTGCCTCCCAAGTGCTGGGATTAAAGGTGTGTGCCACCACCGCCCGGCTTATTTTTTTTCCTTTTTAGCATATCCAAGTTCTTAGCATCTCTACTCCTGTGCTTTGGGCCATTATCAAGTAAAAGAGTTAGTTGAAAATAAGTGAGGTAGCACTTCAACAGTTAATTTCATAGTCAAGGCTCCCAAGTGACTAATATGTGGCCAGCATATCACAGCGTGGATATGCCAGATAAGTGGAGGAGGAGAGTACATGCTGGAATGGAGTTAGACAGTGCTAGAAGTCATCACACTACTCGGAATAAAATACAACTCAAACATTATGAGTTGTTTATTTTTTCACTTCTCCAATAAAAAATTTGAGCCATAGTTGGTCACGTAAAGCTGAAAGTGTGAAAAGAGAAAGCAGAGAAAGCATATACCAGAGGGAACTATCATATACAGAAGGAGGAGATCAGCTGGCAAGTAAGTGAGTGACTCTACTGACATGAAAGAGAAAAAGATTTGCAGCATCTACATGTAAGAACTGGGTTAGAGGAATGCAATTAGAGAATGGAAATCAAGAGACGAGCCTAAAGCAGAATGTTCTTTGTTATGAATCAAATGGAGAGATGGCAAGTGATTTCTGAATATGGCACTTAGAGTATGAAAATATGTTAAAACATTTGTATTTTTCTTCCCCATAACATGGGAAAGTTATCTTTTCCCACAAGGAATAAAGCCATTTATCCATTTTCCCTCTAGATTTATTTATTCTTATTTTTAATCTTTTTTATTTACTTATTTACTTTTATTTTTACTTTGAGAGGTCTTATACTGTAACACAGGCTGGTCTAGAATTCACAATTATGGCCCAAGCTGACCTCAAACTTGTGTCTGATATCCTGCCTCAGGCCCCTGTTCCAAATAATGATATTTTTATAGGCCTGAACCTTCATGCTCTCTTGGATTTCTATGATATTTTTTTTTCCTGGTGAGCTACAGGTTTCTACATAGCTTCTATGACATTTTAAAAATTAATTATATTATTTATTTACAACTCAAATGTCACCCCCCCAGTCCTCCTTGACAGAGTTCTTTACCCCATCTTCCTCCCCTTTACCTCTGAGTCCCCCCCGCCCCCAATATCCTTCCATCCTGGGGCATCAAGTTGCTACAGGATTAGGCACATTCTCTCCCACTGAGACCAGACAAGGCAGCCTTCTGCTACGTAAGTGCCAGGGTTGAGGCCCTCAGACCAGCCCATGTATATGCTCTTTGTTTGGAGGCTTAGTTTCTGGGAGCTCCCAGGGGTCCAGGTTAGTTGACATTATTGGTCTTCCTATGGGGTAGCCATCCCCTTCAATTCAAGTTTTTGTGGGAATGGCTAAATAATGACTGGTCTAATTTGAGGCCCATGCCACAAGAGGGAACCCATGTCTGACACTTCCTGGTTTGCCAGGAACTGGAGGATAGAGAGCCCAGAGATCTAGGATAGATAAAACATGGATAGGTCCTTCAACCAATCGTCATCAGAGAGGCTTCTGAAAGCAGCTGATGGGAGCAGATGCAAAGACTCACGGCCAAGCATTAGGTAGAAAAAAGAGCCCAAATAGGAGATCTCCATCAAGTCCCTCCTCTTGGAGCTTGGGGAACACCACAGAAGAGGGTGAGGAACCAGAGGGGTCAAGAACAGCAAGAGAACATAGTCCACAGAATCAACTAAGCAGGGTTCATAGGGGTTCACAGAGACTGAAGCAACAATCAGAAAGTCTGTATGGGTCTGAACTAGGTTGTCTGCATATATGTTATGTATCTTGGTGCTCTTGTGGGACTCCTAAACATGGGGGAATGGAGGGTATCTCTGTCTTTTACCTGCTCCCTTTTCCTCCTACTGGGTGGCCTTGTCCAACCTTGAGATGATGGATTGTGTCTAGTTTTACAGTTTGTTATGTTGTGTTTGGTTGATATCCCAAGGAGGACTGTTCTTTTCTGAAGGGTAATGGAGGAAATGTGCATCTGGGGGAGAAGAAAGGCTGGTGTGGGGGTGGACTGGGAGAATTTGAGGACAGGGAACTTATGGCGAGGACTATTGAAAATAAACAAAATAAGAATTCAAAGTTTTAAATCATTTGTCCATTTGGATTTCAATGCACACCGTGAAGTACAGACCCAATTTCATGTTTTCACCCAGTTGCCTTTATGCCATTTAAAACAGCTTCACCCAACAGGCTTTAGATGATGATTCTGCAGTATGCTAACTCACCATGTGTGTTTTTACAACACTCCTTGGGACTGTTCCATTAAATTTTACTTCTGGTTATGGACCAATTCTGTACTTCCAAAGTATAGTGCCATTGTCAATATGCTTCAATATGTGGCACTTGTCATTCTTGGTTGCTTTTACTACTTTCCAGGCTTTGCTGAGTTACTCTTATCTATTTCTAATATGACTTTGCATATTGTTTGTTTGCCTAGTCACAGACACAAATATATTGGCATTTATTGAGACCTTATTAAACTTATATAACATAATTAAAATTTTAACATTGACTTATTATCTATAATATACTGGTATTCCCTAATTATTGAGCATTATTTTATTTTGGGGGCAGTTTATAGACACATTTCTGTTTTGCAAATTTTATTTGCTGTCCTCTTTTAAAGTAATTGCTCCTTTGTTACTCTCTATAAGAGTTAGGAGGAGGCCATGAAAAACAGTCTCTCAGTATTCTTCTAGTTGGTTTAACAGACAGCTCTAACTCGGACCAGTCAGCTTCCTTGTTTGGAACTTCTGAATTGGGAGTATCACACTAAGTATAAAGTTGTGAACTTGTGAAGTTAAAGTCATAAGAACAATTTTACTTCCTGGGAAACTCAGCAGACAACAGAAAAAGCTAATATCTACAGAGTGCCATAGGTACATATTTTAAGGCACTACTACTAGAATTCTACATTTGCTGCTTCAATGCTGAAGAAATCCATTGTTGTCAAAATTAACCTTAACTGAAGGAATATCCATCTTTTCCCTCCCTCTCCCACCCTTGGCCCAGATGTAAGAATTACAATGAACATTTAGAATGATCTACAGTGTGATTGTGCCCCTTTAATTTTTCTTCTTTTTAAATTTGTTTCTCTTTTGTAACAGGGATTGAACTCAGAAGCATGTACATGTTGAGCAAGTACTCTATCATTGATCTACATCCCAAGCCCTCCAGTCATGGTTCTTTGCATCTGTAGCCATCCACTCCCCACTTGTGCCTTCCCTTCCCCCCCCTCTCCCTTCCTCCCTCCCTCCCTCCCTCCCTCTCCCTCCTCCTCTCCCTCCCCCTCCCTTTTCCTCTCTCTCTCTCTCCCTTCATCCCTCTGTACCTCCATCTCTCCATTTTTCTCTAACATCCCAAATACCAACCAGACTTCTTGTTTCCTATACCTATCCCTTGCTTGCCTTTCAAGCCTTTCTCGAAATTGCCGTATCTATTTTTTGATTCCAACAGAACTCGAAATGTTTCTTCAGTATTTCTTCAAAGGTTCATTTTTGTGCTCCTTACACATAATTAAAGTTTTATCTGTCATTCAATTGCTGTTTTTTCCTTTTTTTTTTTTTGCTGGGATTTGAACTCAGGACCTTTGGAAGAGCAGTCGGTGTTCTTAACCGTTGAGCCATCTTACTAGCAATCAATTGCTGTTTTTCATAAACACCTGTTTTATTCTTTTTACAAATTACTATATGTTGTACTAAAACAAGGGTAAATGAAAGCAAATCAATGAAAACATGTGTTCACCTAGTTTTACACATTGTACAGCCCACGGTGTTGTGACAACTGTTATTGAGATGTTTGCTTTAAGAAAATTGCCCATTGTCAAAATTATACCAAGCCTTGCTTATTATGCTTAAAAAGTTAAGATGTTCAGTTCATTTTGTCTTTTTCCTCCTATGTGCATTTACTATTAGCTCAAATATTTGTTTCTTTGAAAATAACACACATTTGACTCATCTCCCATATCAGTCTCAGGTACATACTAATTTCTTCAATAGCAGAATGAATTTCTTATACATGTTAGCTTTTCCCCCAAACACCTGTCACATTCAAGAGCTAAATAAAATTTTATTGAGTGAAAAAAAGAATAATTGTAGGGATATGTAAATGAATATATTAGTGTAGAATAGGTCAATGCACTAAATGTTTTCACAGTAGAAATATCCTGAATACCAGAAGGTTGCAGCAATGTGTTTTGCCAGTGTGATAGTCCCTTTTGCACTTCTGCCTCTCTGGGTCAGGGTTCCCAACCTTGGAAGTGATGACGCTTGTTAAATAGGGGTGTCCTTGTAAGTCAGAAGACATTAGTAGTTGTCCTAGTGAACATCCACTAGATGTCAAGTAGCTATTACTCCCAGTTGTGACAACCATAACTTTCCTTGATGTTTACAAATATCCTAAGTGGGGGGAGGATAGCCCTTGTTGAAGGCTCACTACTCTTGAAATTCTAAGGTTTTTCATTTCCTCTCTTTTTGAAGTTCTATGTTTAATGATATATAAATCTTTTTTAAGTTTAGTTGCATTTTGTTTATTTGGATGTGCATGCTTGAATATGTGAACATGCAATGGTGCATATGTGGAAGTTAGAAGACAGTTTGTGAGAGTTAATTCTCTCCTTCCTCCATTTGGATCCCTGGGATTGAACACAGGTCACCAGACTTGGGGGAAAATGCTTTTAATCCCTGAGTTATCTTGCCAGCTCATAAATCATTTTAAACATCTTTTCATTCCTGCAGAAGATGAATGGATAGCAGCTAATCTCTTAGTTTTGTAGTGTGCAATTGCCATTTCTGTGAGACTTTCTAATTACAATATACATCACTTTCCTGTCATCAGCATTTTCAGACTGAATCAAGCTGTCAGGCTTTGTTACGTTGAAGCCACTGTTGCCAACTTCAGTAAGCACAGATGACAAAAAAATGCTTTTTGAATTCTCTAACAAGGAGTCCTGTTTGACTTTAATTCAATCAAATAAATACTTAAGCATTTCATTAATAAATAATGAAATTAACTGATTTTTTAAAAATAATATTTTTATTAATTCTTTGAGAATTTGATCAAATTCATGCTCCCTCCAGATCCTCTCTACCCACTCAACAACTTCACATCTCTACTCCTGGATCTTTCTCTCTCTCAAAAACTATACAGTCTAGTTTTTGTTGGCCTGCTATACTTGAGCATGTGGCCTGCCCTAGAATATGCTTGATGTTGCAGGTAACATCATTGATGAAAACTGACTTTCCTTCTCCCAGCAGCAATCAAATGCTGGCAGTCACTGAGGTAGTGGTCAACCTTTGTCCTTATCTTCCCTCGGCCATGCTGGGATTTACTCTGGCTTAGACTTGCCACATGTCATGTGGACACTATCACAATCACTGTGAGTTCATATTGCCCTGTTGTGGCTGGAATACAGTTTATTTGAGTCTTTTAAGACCTCTGCCTCTGACAATCTTTCCACCTCCTCCAGTAGCATAATTAGCATCTTTCAACACTATGAACATAAAGATGAAGCTTCTATCTTAGAACCAGCCAAAATTTTCCATGTCCTATGATCTGAGTATGTAGGATGTTCATCAATAAGGATTTACTATCAAGTTCTGGCAGATAGCCGATAGCATTAACAAAAGCCTTCAGCGTTTGTGGGATTCTTTGTGACCCATTGTCAACATTCCAAGCATTCAGGGTTTTACTTGGTAGTGTATGGTGTCTAGTTAGGGGTATTTTCTCCAATTGTAGGATGACTCCATTTAAACATTTTATGTATGTTTATATTTTAGAAAGTTTCTGTAGCAATTTAACCTATTTGTATCACTTCTCTTATTTTTGAAATTTTAACATAGCTGCATCATATTCTATTCCTTTCCCTTCCTTCATACTCTCTCATATACCCCTCCTTACTCTATTCCAAATTCATGGCCTCTCTATTCATTATTTGCTGTTACATGCACAGTAGTGGCACACATACTTTGACAATAACCAACAGTTCTCTAGTTGGAGTTAAGGCCTGCTCAACAATAGAGAAATCATGCCTGCTACTGGAAACATAGCCAGCTACTCAGGGTTAGTGAAATTATGGATCTTGGAAGAAAACTTACAAACACCATTTTACTAAATAGACAGTATAATCCCTAATGACATTCTAAATATTTGTTCTTTTTTGTTTGTTTGTTTGTTTGTTTTCCAGACAGGGTTTCTTTGTATAGCCCTGGCTATCCTGGAACTCACTCTGTAGACCAGGCTGGCCTCAAACTCAGAAATCTGCCTGCCTCTGCCTCCCAAGTGCTGGGAGTAAAGGCATGCACCACCACTGCTCTGCTAAATATTTGTTCTTAACTGATATTTTTGAACTATCATTCTACTCAACTAGAGAAGAGATTTTGCTTCTCAAATTAAAGAACCATTTTTGATAATTGTATCTCATAAAAGAATCAGGCTTTCGTATTAATCCCTCTAGCCACATATTAGTGTCTTAGATTAATGTACTCCTCAAATTCATTATCTGTACATGACAAGCATAAATTATTTGAATTTCTGGGGGACAGATATCTGGGAGAAGTTTCCCCAGGAAGTTATAGCTTAGGGTCTCTCATGAAGTTAGAGTTAACATGTCGGTTGCAGCTTTAGTGAGATGACCAAACTGAAGCTAAGCTGAGGAATCTGGGTCTCTCTTGTGGCTCATGACAGATACGAATACTATATTTAAGGAAAAAGCATTTCCAGAGTGGTTATACCAGCTTGCAATCCCACTAGCAATGGAGGAGTGTTCTTTCTGCACATTCTCACCAGCATCCGCTGTCACCTGAGTTTTTGATCTTAGCTATTCTGACTGGTGTGAGGTGGAATCTCAGGGTCATTTTGATTTGTATTTCCCTGATGACTAAAGATGTTTACCATTTCTTTAGGTGCTTCTCAGCCATTTGAGATTTTTCAGTTGAGAATTCTTTGTTTAGTTTTTACCTTTTTTAAATAGGGTTATTTGGTTCTCTGGAATCTAACTTCTTGAGTTCTTTATATATTTTGAATATTAGCCCTCTATCATATATAGGATTGGTAAAGATCTTTTCCCAATCTATAGGTTTCCATTTTGTCCTGTTATCAGTGTCCTTTGCCTTAGAGAAACTTTTCAATTTTATGAGATACCATTTCTTTATAGTTGATCTTAGAGCCTGAGCCACTTTTATCCTCTTCAGGAAATTTCACCTTCTTCCTGTGTGTTCAAGGTCCTTTCCTACTTTCTCTTCTATTAAATTCAGTGTATCTGGTTTTATGTGGAGGTCCTTGATCCACTTGGACTTGAGCTTTGTACAAGGAAATTAGAATGGATCAATTTGCATTCTTTTACTTGGTGACTGCCACTTGAATCAGCATCATTTGTTGAAGATGTCTTTTATCCATTGGGTGGTTTTGGCTTCTTTGTCAAAGATCAAGTGACTATAGGTGTGTGAGTTTATTGATTTACCTGCCTATCTCTGTACCAATACCATGCAGTTTTTATCACTATTGCTCTGTAGTATAGTTTGAAGCCAGGGATGGTAATTCCCCTTGTTATTGAGAATAGTTTTCACTATCTTGGGTTTTTTGTTATTCCAGATTAATTTGAGAATTGTTCTTTCTAGCTCTATAAAGAATTGAGTTAGAATTTTGATAGGGACTAGTCTGGTGGGTCCTCAGAAAATTGGACATAGTACTAACATGAGGAATCAGCTATACCACTCCTGAGCATATACCCAAAAGATGCTCCAACAAATATCAAGGATACATGCTCCACTATGTTCACATCTGCCTTATTTATAACAGCCAAAATCTGGAAACAAGCTAGATGTTCTTCAACAGAGGAATGGATACAGAAATTGTGGTATATTTATACAATGGAGTATACTATTCAGCTATTAAAAACAATGACTTTAAGAAATTTTCAGGCAAATGGATAGAACCAGAAAATATCATCCTGAGTGAGGTAACCCAGTCACAAAAGAACACACATGGTATGTACTCACTGATATGTGGATATTAGCCCCAAAGCTCAGAATACCCATGATACAACTCACAGACCATATGAAGCTCAAGAAGAAGGAAGACCAAAGTGTAGATGCTTCAGTCCAACTTAGAAGGGGGGAGAAAATATTCATGAGAGGTAGAAGGAGGGATATACCTGGGATAAAGAGTCGAGGGGGGAGGGAAAGGGGGACAGGATCAGGTGTGGGAGGAGACAAGGAAGAAGTACAGATGGTCAGAAAATTGAACAGAGGTGTGTAGCAGTCGGGGATGGGGAACTGGGGGTAGCCACTAGAAAGTCCCATATGCCAGGATAGCAAGAGACTCCCAGGACCCAATGGGGATAACATTAGTTGAAATACCCAACGAAGGGGAGAGATAACATGTAGAGACCATATTTAGAGGTTAGGAATGGCCCCCATTTAAGGGATGGGACTACCTGTCCATCTTTAAAATATTAACCCTGAATTGCTCCTGTCTAAAGGAAATGCAGGGACAAAGAGTAGAGCAGAGACTGAAGGAAAAGCTACCCAGAGACTGTTCCACCTAGGGATCCATCCCGTCTGCAGACACCAAACCCAGACACTATTGGTGATGCCAAGAAGTGCTTGCTGACAGGAGCCTGGTATAGCTGTCCCCTGAGAGGCTCTACCAGAGCCAGACTAATACAGATGTGGATGCTTGCACCCAACAATTCGACTGAGCACAGGGACCCCAATAGAGGAGTTAGGGGAAGAACTGAAGGAGCTGAGAGGATTTTCATCCCTATAGGAAGAACAACAATATCAACCAAAGAACTCCTGTATCCTCCAGAGCTCCCAGGAACTAAACCACCAACCAAAGAGTACATATGGAGGGACCCATGGCACCAGCTGCATGTGTAGCAGAGGATGGCATAAATGGGAGGAGAGCCCCTTGGTTCTGTGGAGAATTGATGCCCCAGCATAAGGGAATGATAGGGCAGTGACATGGGAGTCAGTTGGTGGGTGGGGGATCATCCTCATAGAGGCAAGGGGGAGGGGAAATGGCATAGGGAGTTTGTGAAGGGGAAACCAGAAAGGGGCGATAATATTTGAAATGTAAATAAATAACCAATTAAGAAAGAAAAAATTAAAAAACTTGGAAACAAAATTCAAGGGTCAACTTTCATTTAAATTTTAGATAAATAATAATGTGGCAGTGTATATCATATGTACACTGAATCATTCTTCATTATTTATCTGAAATTTGTACTGTACTAGTATTATGGGTTGTATCTGGCAGTCTAACTGGCAGTAAGTTTCATAGTTACTTGGCTCATGAACCACTTAAAGGATTGTTTGAATTTCCTTATGGCATGGAAGCAGATTGCCTGATAGATGGGAACTTCATTTATTTTTTAAAAACACAATTTATCCTTGGAAGTTACAACACCACTTCTGCTATACTCCATAGGTTATAAAGAAAAAGCCTAATATAAATAGTATTATATGAATACTTTATTCTCTTTTATAGTCTGGCTCCTATACCATGACACTTAGGTGTTTTTGGGAAAATCTGGTCTTCAAATAGTTCAATTTTCTGGTAGACAGAATTTTCTTTACATATAACATAGTACCTTTTTGTGTTGGAAATGCCTAGGACTTACTTTTATTCAATAGAATATGACAATGATAGTGAGACATTAAAATACATCTAAATATGTAAAAGCTTTGATTGGCATATAAGACAAAGGTACTAAGGCATCTTTTACTTAATCTTTACTTTAAGTGAGTTTCTCTTTGATGACTACGGCAAGAAAGTCTTGCTTTTTGATCTTAAGGAAATTGCCATGTTGAAAGGCACTTGTGGGAGCCTGCTTTAAGGAACTTGTGCAGACTAGGAACATAGAATACATGTCAGATAACTGGCAGCAAGAAAGTAGGAGTTTCAGTCTAATAGTGAGAAAGAACTAAATTTGACCCATAGCCACAACCATATGAGATTTAGTGAGAGTTCTAGGAATTGAGTATAGTCCTAATAGTGAGTCCTTTGAGAGACCCTGAAATTGGGAGATACAGGTAATTCATGTTGACTTGAACTTTTGATGACCATAGACTGTGTAAAGATAAATGGATGTTGTTTTATGCCCTGATCCGTGGGGCATTCAGCAGGGACCTAGGGCAGAGGAGAGAGACTGAGGCAGGGCAAGAGACAAGAAGAATGAGAACAGGGCAGTTGTCTGATTAAGCTCTGAAAACTTTACTTCTGGGATTGGAATATAAGCATAAGCAAGAGGAAGTTTCAAGGAGGGGGGAAGAGCCCCGGGGGCTTTCTGAAGACCAGGTGGCAATCTTCAGTCTTTGGAACCAGCAGTCACAGTGTCCTCCACACCCACAAATATTCGTACTGTTAGACTACACATGTTCTCTCAGGGCTCTACGTGTAAGCTAGTAATTTTCCACAAGGCCATGGTTAAGGCCATGGCTCCCAGCATCTTCTCCCTCTTTATTATTATTAATTGATGACTGAAGGAACTGAGGTGATCAATTAGTTGCCTCATCCTTGGATTAGTGGGCATTAACCAGCAGCGGTAGCATTGACCTGATTCCTTCCATTAGTTGGATTACCATCATGTCCCACCGTCATGACTCTTGGTATCTTTTGGGGAGGGGATGCAGAACCTTAGAAAATTCTTAGGATAAGTTTAAAGAACAGATACCAACCTCCTTGCAAACCAGGATTGTTTCATGGGGAATTCAGAGAGTGTCCACTTGGGACCTTACTCTGAGGTGCTTAGCCTCGCAGCCCACGCTGGTGCCCATACTGGATTCATTTTTTCCAGAACTTCCCACAGGTCTGAATCCTATGCAGCTCCTAAAGGAGAATTATCAATCTCAGGTTCAGCAAGGCCACTATCAGCCAAATCAAGCCTATGAAAATGAATTTGCAAGGGTCTTGATGCCATGGAGTCAATCTACTGTTTTATAAAATCAGTAATTTTGTTAAAAATGAAAGCCCCCAAGGTTACTAATAATAAAATGCTTATTAAAGGTCTGAGGAGGGGCATCAAGAGGGTGAACATGGAGGACTTTCATCAATTATCAGCAGTGGCTAAAAAGTGTTTTTCTGGAGCTCCAATTTAAGTTTGTATAACTGTTGGAGCCAAGCCTCCACTAGGCCAAATTCATTTACATAAAAACAGCATTCTTCTTCCAGAAATAAACAGATGCCACCCTTCTCAGTGGTCAGCAAATCAAGTGCTTCTTGATTCTGTAAGGCAACATTACTACAACTTCTAGGCCTTTCCCATACTGTTGGATGTAAAAAGGGGTGGATCAGGGACGTAGGCCCAATACAGCTTCTCTATCATCATTGTCAGGGCACTTAGCAAGCTCACAGGTCAGCATGTCACACCAATCACTCTGGCAGCTAGCAAGCTCTTGTAGCATTTTGTGCAAAAAACACAAACATGTCCTCTTCTCCATATTAAAGACCTAATCAAGATCCTGTCATATGCAATAAGTAGATCCTTCCATTTCACTAGACATGAGTATGCCTAGATGTAGGATGCTATAGGCACTCAACAAAGAGTTCCTTGGCATCCAAATTTTAAAATTTTAAAAATAAAAAGCATGATTTAAATAATGTGCTTGGGGATATAATTC
The DNA here is from genome assembly GCF_008632895.1 of Mastomys coucha. Lineage (NCBI taxonomy): Eukaryota > Metazoa > Chordata > Mammalia > Rodentia > Muridae > Mastomys > Mastomys coucha. Next base: position 158,530,699 of record NC_045030.1, read on the forward strand.
CCCTTATTTTGGTTTTTAAAAGCCAGTTTTTCAGAGTGCCATGCACACTTTCAACAATTTCTTGTCCCTGTGAATTATATGGACTCTCAATAATATGTGTAACATTAAGTTGTTGGCAAAACATCTCAAATGTTTGACTGTAATAGTCAGTTCTATTATCTGTTTTAATCTGATTAGGAACACTAAGCTTAGAAAAATAATGTAGGCAATGACCAATTTTATTTTTAGTTGCTTTCCTGTTAAGGCAATTGCAACTAGAAAGCCTGAAAAGGTTTCAATTTTCACATGTACATATTTTATTTTTATTTTAATTTTTTTAGTTTTTAAATCAGAAATATAAGTATCCATTTGCAATAATTGATTAAGTATAAGTCCTCAAGAATGAACACCATTATGTGGTACAGGTAGAAACTGAGGACACTGAGAACAAGTCTTTACAATTTGACATGCACATTCTCTAAAATTACTGAATTATTATCTCAAGCTTTACTATTTTGATAATGTAAAGAATGAGATTATATGGCCAATTGTTCTTGTATAAGGCCTATAATCTGCCTGGGATACAAATTGCTGTGGCATTGCTGTAAGGGGTCTTGTCTAGGCAGACTAGGATGAGGTTTTAAATGTCTAAAGGTAGTCCTTTAAAGGAACAGTACTTTCTCTTAACTTGAGTTGTATATGTACACACAATTGCAAAGTTTGAGAATTAGCAATATCTAAAAAAGGAACAATTTTAAGCAATTATAAACCCTGAGCTATATATATTGGCTATCAGTATATAAATTAAAAGTTTAATTGTAACACTTTAAAAACAGTGACTACAGCACATAGTTTTATTATTTGTGCTGAAGTAGAGGAAAATTCAGAAGAATAAACACGATCTAATCACATATACTTCTCTCCCATAGAAGAGCTATAGATGTATTACTTATGGGATGCACACATAAATTTACAGGAAATGTATTATCAATTTTGCCTAAAAAGTTTGCTATGTAATAGACCAAATATCAGTCAATATTCTACAATAACCAATTTAATTGCTGTTTGAAACAAGGAATAGATGTCTCATGAGATTTTTAAGACATTCTTTCCAAAATATTTTCATGATTCTATCCTACAATTCTTTATTAACACCACAACAGCTTCATAACAGGACGTTAAAACTTTACTTGGAAGTGAAGAAAGATGAATTGCATTAATGCTCTCTTTTGCTAAAGCATTGCTGTGGGCACATTGAGTAACAATAACTAACATTTGATTGCAATTATTAAAATTGATAACAATTGATTACAGAAGGCTTTGCTACTTTCTGTAAAGATCTTTGTCTTTTACCAGTTAATTTGCATCTCCCTTGACAATATCTAACAAAGGCTTATGTCTTCTTGTGGTGAGCTTAAGGTGAGGTGTTAGTCAATAAACATCTCTTGGAAGCTTTTGAAAATAATTTAAAGTAAAAAATCATGTTTTCTTTCTTGAATTTCTGTACCACAACCCTTTCTAGGATACAACTGAGGCTCCAAATATTGAAAAGATATTGCCTCTGATACTTTACTGGAGCAACAACTACTCCAAAATTTTTAATGCTCCTGTTGTAAGAGCAAAGGTAGTAAAATTTCTTTTTAGAGGGATTAGATAATAAACAACATACACTGAAAAATTCAAAGTCCTAGCTTCTTGTACTGAAGCAGAGACAACATATATGTTTATATAAACATATAAATATATTATATACATATATATTTACATAATGTAAGGCTATTAGCTATTCCTAAAGGCAAAACTTTCTAATGATTACAAACTTACTAGAAGCAAACTTTTTACAATTACCCAAAGGAACCCCTTCTTGAGGGTCTCTGAAAATTCTACCAGCTGTTTTTAGTAGTACATTCTCCTTGAAACAGTTTATCCAGAGCCTGTTTGATACCAAATAAATTCTCACTGAGATCTCCTTTCCAACCTTAGGGGGTTAAATTTTGCTTTTATCACTGTATCCAATAAAGCTTATGTAAAAGGGTCATTGGGCCCATACTGACCACAGTTGTTTTCAACTATTATGACTCTTGCAATCATCCTAATTACAAAATGTGGGTGAGTTAAGAATCCTGAGCTTGCGATCAAACTGCAAATTGCAGCCAATGGTACACTGGCAATTTCACCATATTTTTAAAGTTTCTTTTGTAATGGGGCATAACCGTAACTTTTGGAAGCAAACCCCAATTTTAAACAATTTATCAATACCAAGAGCATTACTTTCATGTACAAAGTTTGGCTGCTAGTTCGTATATATGAATGCATGACAGTGCAACTTTTAATGCTTCATTAAAGAGATGTTGTTGTAAATCTTATCCCTTAAAAGTCTAGTTTCTAGGATAATTATTGTATAAAATATTATCCCCATTTAAAAGTATCTTTAAAGACCTGTTTTCCTGAGTTGGCTCATGCCACATGTTGCTGTTTAGAATGACTCCAACCCTGAGTTACCAATTTTAAGCTAACTTTCTGTTACCAATGTTACAAGCAAAAAGCTGTTGTCCCCTTAAAGAGCAGCTTGTGTAGACAATCAGTCCCTAGCAGGGCTTTTTTCTCAGCCAGAGTGCAGTGGCTTGATTCCCAGTCAGAGTGCAGTGGCTTATCAGTTTCTGCTGTGCAAATTGAGACTGCCTTTTAAACAAGTTAAACTAAGTCAAAGGAATGGACAGCCAGCAGATAAAGTTTTAACCATTTTTTCCCACATGAAACACAGAATGACAATCATTCAAACAACAAAACAAAAACAAACATAAATTGACAGACATATGGACAGATTGGTGTACCAAGGACAGACAATAGATAGAGAGGGTAGAGAACATGATGTCTCAAAGGGACCCAGATATCCTAAGTATATTTCCAGTAGGAGCCAGAAAGAAAGCAGGATGTCTCCCAATTTCCTCCTGTCTGCAGGAGAGTTCTGAAATAGCTTTTATCTATTTTCCTTCTTTATTTGTTAAAATGTCCTGGACAAGGGACAACTTCATTTCTGAAACCTATTCTCTCTCTCTTTAACTACTTCTTGATTTTTTTTCTTTAAATCATTTTTTTCTTAACCTGTGTTCTTCATGTCTTGAGGGACTCCTTGAGACCCTTTATAAACAATTCATGCTTACTTAATCTTGTCCCATAATTTGACCACCCTTCTTACCATTTTCAGATCAATCTCGCAGGTGGGTGACCAGAGGCGATTCCTATGCGGATCTTCACTCCTTTTTTTTTTTTTT
>NC_045030.1:158534042-158552415 GCF_008632895.1 Mastomys coucha
CTACACTGGGGCATAGAACCTTCACAGGACCAAGGGCCTCTCCTCCCATTGATGACCAACTAGGCTATTCTCTGCTACATAGGATGCTGGAGCCATGAGTCCACTCACTTCTTTACGAAGCAGCAATCCTATGTGGATCTTCACTCACTTCCTGGTGAAGTGGCAATCCTATGTGGGGGAGGACGTCCTCTTGGGAGAGTGGTGGTCTTCTCGGACCCCAGACCCAGTGGCCCCATGCTTGGTGCCAGTTGCCCTGACCTGCGAGGTGTTCAGCAGGGACCAAGGTCAGGGGAGAGATACTGAGGTGGGACAAGAGATACGAAGAATGAAAGCAAGACCGTTGACTGATCAAGCTCTGAACACGTTAACTCCAGGGATGGCAATATAAGCATAAACAAGACGAAGCTTTAAGGAGAGGGGAAGAGCCCCGGGGGCTTTCTGAAGGCCAGGTGGCAATCTTCAGTCTCTGGAACTAGCAGTCACAGTGTCCTCCACACCCACAAATATTCTTACTGTTAGACTACACATGTTCTCTCAGGGCTCTACGTGTAAGCTAGTAATTTTCCACAAGGCCATGGTTAAAGCCATGGCTCCCAGCAGTTTTAAATTTCTAAGTTTGTGGTAATTTGTTATATAGTAATCGATTAGTTTCCACTTTCTTTGGCATAACAAAATATCAGGGTTGACATGGGATATTACTAAGTCTTCCTTGACGTGCTCTTTATTTATACACTTTCACAATAAGCTTAAGAAGATATGTAAAGCCAGTTTGAAAAACTTGATTTAACAAACACAAAGTTATTAAGATAGATGAAAACAGGGAACCTTGAACACACAGCATGAGGAACTAAAATAGTCTAAGAATCTAGAAACAATTTTTGAACAAATGATATTAAAAATTAGAATATTAATAATTAGCTTTGTAAAGGATGAGAACATAAATGCAGAGAATTTTAAAAGTGTGAGCTAGTGTGGTATGACACCCAGGGTAGTTCATAACTCCCAATTTTTCTGCTTGACAAACTTTTAACAAAGTAGACACCATGTTCATATTTTCAGATCAAGTCAGCCTAGATGATGAATCAGTGCATAACATATGCATGTATAATAAGATACATAATTAAAATATGATATATAATATAAAAATGGAATTTTATTCAGTTGTAAAGAAAAATGAAATTATGAAGTTTTCAGGAAAATGAATGGGTCTGGAATATTTGTGAGTGAGGTATCTCAAATCTAGAAAGGCATATACCACATGTTCTTTCTCATATGTGTATTCTAGGTTCAGATTATTATATTTGTATGCTTAACTGTAGTGTCTGTTGAGGCCAGGAATCTAGAAAGCCTACAAAATCAGGAAGAAGAAAGAATCTTAAGTTGGGGAGGGGAGAGTAGAGTGCGTGTATACTTTTTATTTTCAAAATGTTCAATTTATGGGTTCTTAATTTTTCCATTTACAAGTGACATGCCTGAGAGTCAATTATGAAATCTAACACTAGACATACTTCTTAATTTTGGTATCCCACTATGAACCTTCAACTTGTTATTTACTCAAAGTAAGCATTGAATAATTTTCCTTTATGTGAGAACACTTTTTCCTTCTTTCCTGATCTCATTCAAGTATCAATTCAGTGTCTTTTCAGCACCAATTTGAATGCTGTGTTCTGGGTACAATGTGGCCATTACACTTATAAAACCACAGCAGCTGTTTTTACCTGAATAGTCCTACACTACATAGGATTTTCAATATTCTGCTATAGGAAAGGGAGGGAGACATGAATTCCCCTCTCTGAGAATTTATAGCTACTTAACAGTTGCTGGAGGTGGGGGCTCAGAAGGCCCCATCTCTCCTGACAATCTATATGAAGTTAGCTGCGAGAGGGAGACATTTTCTTTAGTGGTGTAGTCACTGATAAATTGTCCAAGCTCTAGTAACTGGTCCTTCACGTGTGCTCTTTTAAGTAATCCCAATTGAACCCATTTTGTTATCAGAAATGAAAAAAAGGCATGAAAGTAGAAAGAGGAAGAGTTGAAAAGAGAAAAGGGATCAGTGTAAATGGGAGGAAAACAAGAAAGCTTGAAGACAGAAGCATATGATCAAAACAACATTCTGTACTGCACAGAAAGGTCATAATGAAACACATTACTATGTGTAACTAATATGTGGTAATAAAAACACAAAAAGAAAACAGGAAATAGTTGCTTACTCAGACACATCATTTGGTCAGGACACATTTTATGGGCACATTTATTTTGTATATTTTTATCCTTTTAGAATTGTAGTGATTTGAGCACAAACACGAGTTTTGTTTTCCTTTGAAAACTATTTCTTTACTAAATGCTTAGTACAGTTGTGAGGTCAATGTATGGATAAGCTATTATGAGAAACTGCACATTCTCTTGTCAGATAGCTTCAAAGCCTGTCCTTGTATTCTCTGGCTTTTGTGGGAAAAGGATGTAGATTTCCCAGTCCAAGAGTTAGATAAATGTAAAATCAATTGAAACACGTGGCATTGTCATTTGGCATTGAACACCAAGAACAATTCTCATCTTTGCCTTCTCTCTGTGAGTCACTTTTGGAGACCTTCCAGTTTTCTCAGGGCTGCCTGGATCTTTTTACATATATCAGGAGAGAGCAATTTCACACAAAGTCTAACATGTTAGTCACATTTCTAGAGAAATGTTTTACATCCTATTTTATTTGAAGCTAAGAGGTACTATTAATGGTGAAGGTTAGTCTTAGGAATCAAGAACTCTTTCATGGGGCTGTAGAGGTGGCTCAGTTGTTCAGAGCACTTGATGCTCTTGAAAAAGGACCATGTTTTCATCTCAGCATATCCATGATGGCTCACAGTTATCTATGACTCCAGTTCAGTGTGATCTGATACCTGTGGTATAGAGACATACATGCAGTCAAAATATCCATGCACATAAACAAAATAGATAAATGTTAGAATTTTTTTTAAAAAGAACTCTTGTATAAGAGCATAGAATCAATGCATATAATATAGCTTCTCAAATTTTAATCTGGTCTGTGACTATGTACGTGGTTACTATAATATACAAAACTCTTCATACCTTGGTTTCTTTTATTTTCTTATTTTATCATTTCCTGTTTAGTTCCTTTCCATCTTCTCTTAGTCTTCTCTAGCACATCTTCTCTTAATTTCCTCCTTTGCCTTAGAGCATCAATGTAGTTAAAGTTGTAGCAGAAGTGCCATTTTTTAAACCTGCAGTTGTAGTTCAAGAAAGATGGACCATTACCTTTCAGAGGAACAAGACTGACCAAACAAAATGGATGAAGCTTTCCTTAGGTTGAGAAGAGAAATGATTTTGACTTTTTCCTTGGGCATTGATGGCATCACAGCAGAACCACTCCCCCCAAATGTTAGTGAGCTCTTAGTGCATATTGAAATAGTGATTGCAATGGCTCACATCTGCAGTTTATATTGATGAGACTTCCATGACTTTAATTTTTCTGTATTCTTACGAATGTCATATAAATGTACAATGAAAGGTGACCATATCTACCTCTATTTTCTCCCTTAAACTTCCCCCATCATAATCCCAAAATGTTATTTTCCCAACTTCATGTCATTTTTGGATAGGCTATTATTTAAGAAAAGGGTTTTAACATATAGAATTGAATTCCTATTTATTGTGTTTTATATATTCATGCATATTTATATAAGTGTGCATTTAGTGTTTATGTATGTATGCATAATATATGTATATAAATAGATATTTCATGAACATGCCCTTATATATATGCTAAATAATATTATATTTATGTTACATTTGTGTATATGCACACATCGCATATACATAACATCCCTGTGTATGTACTCTGTTGTTCTGAGGACCAGGCTCATGTTTTTATTTTAATTTTATTTTTTCTTTTATTGAAAATAGAATTTTCTATTGTTTATTATATCATGATTACAGTTTCCTTTCCACCTTGTTCTTCCAGTTCCTTCTCACCTCCCCTCCTATCCCAATCCACTTACTTTCTTTCTGTCTCTCATTAGGAAAAATAATATGCTTCTAAAGGATATAATATATTAAGATAGAACTAAAATTAACACATAGGAATTGGTCAAAACAAACAAACAGAAGGAAAAGAAACCAAAAGCAGGAACAAGAATCAGAGACCCACTAGTTCTCACACTCAGGAATCCCATAAAAATACTAAACTGGAAACCATAATATATACAGAGGATCTGGTGCAGAGACATACAGGCCCTGTGTTTGATGCCTCAGTCTCTGTGAGTTCATATGAGCTTAGATCATGTTGCTTTAGAGGGCCTTGTTTTTGTCGCGTCCTGTATCCCCTCTGGCACTTATATTATTTGTGCTTCCCTCCCTTTCTATTGGGTTCCCTGAGCTCAGAGGTGTGGGATTTGGTGGAGACATCCGATTTATAGCTGTGTGTTCTAAGATCTCTCTCTCTGTCTCTCTCTCTCTCTCTCTCTCATGTCTAGCTATGGGTCTTTGTATTTGTTCTCATCTACTACAGGAAGCAGCTTCTCTGATGATGACTGAGCAAGACACTGACTTATGAGTATAGGAGTATATCACTAGGAATGATTTTATTGCTATCTTTATTTGTTTGTGTTTTAGAATGGTAGTATTTGGTTTACCCTAGGTCCCTGGGCTATCCAGTCTCAGGTTCTTGGTCATCTATGTAGTGTTGGGCTCCATCTCATGGAGTGGGTTTTAAATAAATCAGATATTGGTTGGTTTCTCCTACAAGCTTTGTGCCACCATTGCCCAAGCCAAGGCAGTATTGTAAATCAGAGGTTTTGTTGTGGGCTTATTGTTTATGTTTCTCTTTAGATATATACAATGTACAGAGTACCTATATGAACCCAAGACACTAGAATATAGGGGTGGAAGCTTTATGTAGGCACCAGCTCAATTTCTCTGTGTTCCATGAATTCTATGTGTTGTCTTCAACAGTGGCGACTTGCTGTCAGTTTGTAGAGAGAAATCTATAGTTTTAGTAACTGCCTGGGTTGTTAGGGGGTTCCGATGAAACTCTTTGGTCAACAACTCAATTAAATGAGAAAAACAAATTTCTACTTTCTGAAATTGTGTGATGTTGGACCTGAGAGTATATCTTGTTGGTAAAGAGTGTATATAATATACAAAAGCCATAGCATTCCTGCATTTTGTTACTTTTATTACCTCTTGAATATCTTCATATGTCAATATTATGAACTTTAATTCTCTTTAATTTATCATATACATGTTGCTAAGTTTAAAGGTGTATTTTAAGTACTCACATAACTTGGAAGATGATGGTGTCTCAAACTGGATTTGGATGGATACTTCAATTATTCAACTTTTAAATTTTTTGTCTGTTTTGAATTTTAAATTAGGAAAGTTGAATTTTCAAATTCATGGTCCTTAGGCTCAACTCAGCTTGTTAATGTTATCTTCAAAATACTTAAACCAACATTTAGAGTTCTGCAAGTTTTACATGTAAGTCTAGGTTGCAATGCATTTTGATTCATTTACACAATAGAATACTACCCAGCTATTAAAAACAATGAAATCATGAATTTTGCTGGCAAATGGATGGAAGTAGAAAATATCATCCTCACTGATAAGTGGATATTAGCCAGAAAGTACAGGATACCCATGATATACCCCACAAACCCAAAGAAATTAAATGAGACAGAAGGCCTAATTGAGGATGCTTGAATCTCACTTAGAAGGGGGAATAAAATAGTCACTAAGAAGCAGATAGAGGGCAGGGACTGGGGAGGAGAGGGGAGCAAGCAGGAAACAGGGGTCAGGATCAGGTATGGGGAGAGACAGGAAAGAGTCCAAGAAGGCTCGGAGAATGAATGAAATCTGCAGCTGCTGGAGGTGGGGGATGAGGAAGATATCTTGGAATTCTCAGAGATCAAGGGTGAGGGAGGCTCCCAGGAGTCAGTGTAGGTGACCTTAACCGAGTTGAGTTGCCAACAGTGTGTCATGGAACCTGAAGAGGCCACCTCGTGTAGCCAGACAGGACTCCCAGTGGAGGAATAAGGACCTACAAACTTTCGACCCCAAATTTGTCCTGTCTAAAAGAAATGCAAGGTCAACGATGGAGAAGAGGATGAAGGAATGGCCAGCCAATAACTGGCCCAATTTGAGACCAATCCCATGGGGAAGTATCAATCCCTGACACTATTAATGGTATTCTTATATTTATAGACAGAAGCCTAGCATAACTGTCGTCTGACAGGCTCTATCCAGCATCCAATGGAAACAGATGCAGATATCCACAGCCAAACATTAGAAGGAGGTCAGGAACTCTTATGGAAGACTTATGGGAAGGATTAAAGTCCCTGAATCCTTCATGGGACTTCATGGATCCTAACTAACTAACATTAATCCCTGGAAGCTCTCAGAGACTGAGCCACCAATTAAAGAGTATATGTGGGCTAAATCTAGGCCCTGCCATAAATAGCAGATGTGCAGCTCAGTCTCCATGTGAGTCCTCAAACAATTGGAGTGGAGTGCTGTCTCTAAACCTGTTGCCTTACTGGTATCCATTCCCCAACAGGAAATGTCTGGCCTCAATGGTAGAGGATGAGTCTACTTTAGCAGGGACTTCATATGCCAGGGTTGGGAGGATAACCATGGGGGCCCCACCCTCTCAGAGGAGAAAGAGAGAGGGGAGGGGAGGGGCTGTGAAGGCAGACTGTGAGGGGCAGCACTTAGGATATAAACAAATAAATAAATGTAAACTAAAAAAAAAGAAAAGAAGTGGCATCCTATGTTTTTCATTGCTATATCACAGCACAGGCGACTAATGAAAGACTTGGTATTGCTTCCATTAAAGACAATGCAAGCTCATTTCATTAGCACAGTTTTAGAATTTCCTATAATTCCCCACCAGGGAGACAGATCTTTTAGCTTACTCTAGAAGCATACTCTCCCTGATGTTTTTCTTATAATAGGAACTTATACATAATTATCTGTCATCTACTTAATTATGTTAGTTATAATTATAAGGATTAAAGTATAGAAGAATGTTAGAGTTCATTTTTTGTTCTTAAATTTGACCCCTTTACCAACAAAGACACAGTAGATTGGGGAAAACCTTTACTAATTAGCTAAAATATAAAGTCTATTTCTTCCTATTGGTGTGATATCTTGAATTTAGATTTTGCCAAAAATTTGGGGGAAAACCTTCTTCCTCGCATTTTTATTACCAGCATGTTATTACCCATGAAAAATATTTTATCACAGGTTTTTAGCTGCTATTGGAGAATATAAAATGTCTGCAAATTATTTAATTGTGATTAATATTTTGCAGCATTGTTCTTTCACAGACTATGGGCTGGCCTTGTAATTTTTCTTTGGCCAATCAGACTTTGTTAACATGACTCAAAGATGTGAAAAAGCATTTGACTTCTGGGGCCTGTTCTTGCTGAGCACAGGAACTCTGTAAGTAACACTGTGTTAGTGATCTCATGTTAGTGTGATGCATGACAAAAAGCAGAGCCAAGCCATCCTTATCACCATGGCTGTTATTTAGCCAACTGCCAAACATGGAGGTAAGTTCGTCTACCAGGGATATCTAACCTTATAATACTGAAATATGAGATTTTCATCTACAAACATGTTGAGCTGCATTCACAGCTATCCTACAGTGTATGCAGTCTTCAGGCCACAGGTTGGACATGGCTGTTAGACTATTCTACTTCAGCCAAGTTTGTGTAAATAAAACAGAACCATTGTGTTGGCTAACTGAATAATAAGAAATGGAAACTTTATATTCTAAAATGTTTGTTGTTGTTTTAGGTCACATACTTTGGGAATGATTTATTATATTTCAAAAGCCATCTAATACAACCCAAGTTTAAAAGCAATATTGCAGAAAAATGCTTTGTTTTTCAGTAACATCAATGCCATGAGCAAAAAGAAAGACCAAAGAATTGGTTCGTGTTGTAGGAGATTAAAGAGGGAAGAAAATGAAGTATAAATGCTGTCCTGGATTGGATCTTAGACTGAAGGGGGAGAACTTCTTCAAAGGACATTGTTCAAATAATTGACAAAATTGTAATATTATTTTAGGGGTAGGTGAAAGTATTATAGTATTATAAGGGAAAATATTCTGTTCTTAGAAAATATGCACTGAGGGCTGTGGAGACAAAATGTTTGCTAAACAAATGGGTTGCCCAAACCTAACTGTTGGATGATGTAGTAGTATATCTCTAGTCTTGGTGCTTTAAATATGATAGAGTTTAAATCCCCAGAGCAATTTGGCTAGCCAGCTAAAGTAACCATATTGGTGAGCTCTGTGCTCATGAAATCCTGCTTCGATGAGCAAGGTTAAGGCAATAAGCAGCTTTTCTCAACCTGTGGGTCAAATATATCCTTTCACAGAGGTTGTCTGAGATCATCAGAAAACACAGATATTTACATTATAATTCATAATAGTAGCAAAATTATAGGTATGAAGCAGCAATGAAAAGGATTTCATGGTTGGGGGTCACTACATGAGGAACTGTCTTAAAGGTTCACAGTATAAGAGAGGTTGATAAGCACTGCAATAGAGGAAGATTCCTGATATCATCCTTGAAACTCTACACACTCATGCACACATGCACATCCACACCCACACACATACTCACATATATACATATACACATACACACATGCACACACAAATACACACGTTCCAATACAAATTAAGCAAGCATATACACATGTACACATACTATACACATAAAAATAAGATACTGAAGTATCTTGAGGACCAACAACAAATGCAATTATATTATTGAGAAAACTTAACTTGTGTGTATGAGAGAAAAAAAGGAGAGAAAGGCGGGACAGGGAAGAGAGTACAAGAGCATGCATAATAATTGCAAAATGTTAAGAGTGTCATCAGTTTGGACAAAGTCATACAGGAGTTCTTTTTGCTATTCTTTATCTTTCAACTTTTAAAGATATTTCAAAATAAAGTAAAAACAAACTTTAGTAACCAAAGGAGTAAGCATCATATTACTTGATAATAATGTTTCAACTTATTTGTTTTACATAAAAGCTAAATGACTTGTTAAGGTAGACATTAGACCTGGAGACTTTTGATTGCAATAGGAAGTAAACAATGTTGGAATCAAGTTCATTTCATGCTAACTCCATGTAGTGAGAAGTAAATGCCTTTCAAAAATATGAGGCATTTGAGGATATGCTAGAGAGGGGATCAAAAAAGTTTCATTTGTATTTCCATAACTGTCTTTATGTCATAAAACAAATTAGTCAACTCTCTTGGCCTCAATTTTCTTCTAAGTTTGAATGATAAGGTAATCTATTACAGTTTTCCTGATTATAAATTTAATTAAATCACTATAAATAAAGCAGATTTTGATGATTAATATTTTTATAGTTTTGATCATATTGACCATTTGTTATTTTGTAATAACTTCAAATGAGATTTTTATGGGTGTTTTGTTTAATTAAGAAACACAATGGGTATAGGCTGGATTATACCTATTATATATATTATGAAATAGTTTCTAAAAAGTCTGAATTATCTGGAAATGATAGTAGTAGAGAATGAATTTTACATTATCATGATTTTGAAGCCTTATTCCTGATCAAACCAAATTCTATAAAATTTTAAGGATTGGAATAAGCAATGATCATTTCTACCAGTCTCTCTTTGTGTTTTTGTGTGTGTGTGTACTTGCATTTGCATGTGCATGTGCACTTTGCCTGCATACCAAAGTGACAAAAGAAAGAGAATAACATTGACAGAAATGACAGAGTAGCATATGGAACAGAAGACACACTGTAATCTGGAGGACATGTAGTGGATTACCCATAGAAAAGACTTACACGTTAAACAGTATTACAACTTAACCTAAAAATGAGTGCAATTCTCCCTCTAGGAAAAGTGTTCTCGACCCTTTTGTAATTGACTGGATTTTGAAGTGTCTAGCAGAGCCATAATCTAGAAGAGTGGTAGATATCTCGGGCTCTAAGTACCCAATAACTTTTCTCTATGTTATTGCTATCTCTCACTTTTTATGGCTTACCTTTATGTTTCTTCCCCCTTGTTCCTATCCCTCATTTTTTTCTCTAAAATGTGGTAGCATTTGTGAAACTAAGCACTTTTGGGGTCTTTTAGAGGTCACTATTTTAGAAAGCTTTGTGTTGATGTAAGTTTACAGTACAATGAATTTTTATAATCTGGTTGCACCTTGTAAGTAGCACTGCCATCTAAAAAGATATTTCCTGTACCCCACAAACTAGTCTCATGTCTATTCCCATTTACTAGTTCCTTCCAGTGGTTATGATACATCTCTAACTTCTAACAGCACCTATTCATTTTATCTCTTTGGGTCTTTAAATAAAGTGAACATAAGTGTAGTTGTTTCATTTTTGCTTAGTATGGGTTTGTAAGATCTGCCCATGTTGGTAAGTGAAGGACTAATTTTCACTTTCACTGAGCTCTAGAAATATATACAAAATAAACCACAAAGTACTTAACCCATTTTGGTGGGCAATAGTATAGTTTCTGATTTTTAGACATTATGGTGGTTTGAATAAGAATGATCTGTATAGGCTCATATATTTGAATGCTTAGTCATCAGAGAGTGGCTCCACTTGAGAGAGATTAGGTTTGACCTTTTTTGAGTAGCTGTGACCTTGTTGGAAGAAGTGTGTTACTGGGGGTGGACTTTGGAGTTTCAAATGCTCAAGCCAGACCCAGTCTCTGTCTCTTCTTGCTTCTTGTTGATCCAGATGCAGAACTCTCTGTTACTTCTCCAGCATCATGTTTGCCACCATGCTTTCTCACTATGTTGACAATGAACTAAAGTTCTGAAACAGTAAGCCAGTCCCAGTTAAATGCTCTCATTTATGAGAGTTTGCCATGGTTGTGGTTTCTCCTTACAATAGAACACTAAGAAGCCATTATGAATAGTGTATTGCAAACTTTCTGATACTTAGGTTTTGGCAAAGATATGTATGTATTATGTGTATACCTGAGAGAAGAGTTACTGGGTCATATGAGCAGTGTGTTAAAGTTCAGTAGATGCCATGAGGACATTGTTTGTTAGGGGCCTTATTTGCCATTCACTTGGTATCTCATTACATGATCTTTCTATTAAATATATTTTTTATTAAACAAACACATTAAGCTCTGAAAATAAATGATGCAGTCTTTCATTGTTTAGGTTGGAGCAAGAAACTTTAATTGTCCTGACTTCAAGTTCTGTTTGTTTGTTTGTTTTGAGACAAGGTCTTTCTATATTGGCCAGGCTGGCATTGAACACACAATCCTTTTGTGTCAACTATATGTAGGGATCACAGGCATTTACCAGTACACCTGCATAAGTCCCCTTTTTCTCCCCTCTGACTGGCTTCTAAATTCTGTTGCAGAACTGTTTTCGTATGATTTAAGGTGATGTCAGTGACTTGCTAAGCAATCCTGTCTCTTTTATTGGTAATGTTTCTAGCTATAAATCCTCTGCTGTGTGTATTGCTTAAAAATGCCAGCATAAGGAAAGTGTACAAAGACACAGATACATGCTTGCTTTGTCTCTGGGTAGGCAGAAATGGCTGCCTGCCCCCTGAATATGTGGCCTCCTCTTTGAATATAGAGTTGTTGCCTGACAACCTGGAACTCTTTTTCCCATTTCTATTGTGTCATGGGGGGGGGCAATATAGCATTAAAAAGTTCACATGTAAAGAAAAAAACCTGTCATATCCCCATATAAATACTTAAAATATTGTTCCTCTTAGGTCAAACAACATAGCTTTTGCAAGTAGAAATAACTTTCTGCGTACTGGCAACCAATACCCACAGATCCTCTCTGACTTTAAGATGCCTATAGATACTTCTTATCCATCTAAACTAATTTACTCTAACTGTGAATTTGGTGTGAAACTTGAGAATTTTCATACACACTCATTTGTTGAGAAGGCTGTATTAACTTTCAAGCATAAATATATTTTTTATTTAATTTAAATTTTATTTATTCACTTTACATCTGACTCACTGCCTCCCTCCAGGTCACTCCCTCTCACAATCCATATCCCTTCCCTCTTACCTTTCTCCTCTTAGCAGGTAGGGCCCCCTGCTGGGTATCCCCCCCACCCTGGTACTTTAAGTCTCTGCAAGGATAGGTGCTTCCTCTCTCACTGAGGCCAGATAAGGCAGCCCAGCTAGAAGAATATATCCCACATAAGGGCAACAGCTTTTGGGAGAGCCCCCCTCTACTTTAGTTGATCAGGACTCACATGATGAGCAAGCTGCACATCTCTTACATATGTGCAGGTGGCCTAGGTTCAGCCTATGTATATTCTTTGGTTGGTGGTTCAGACTCTCAGAGACCCCAGGGTCCAGGTTAGTTTACTCTGTTGGTCTTCCTGTGGAGTTCTTATTCCCATCAGGGCCCACAATCCTTCCTCCTATTCTTCCATAAGAGTCCTCAAGCCTCATCCACTGTTGGCTGTGGGTGTCTGCATCTGTCTGAGTCAGCTGCTGGGTGGAGCCTTTCAGAGGACAACCTTGCTAGACTCCTGTCTGCAAGTATAACAGAGTATCATTAACAATGCTAGAGACTGGTTCTTGCCCATGGGCTGGGTCTCAAGTTGGGCCAGTTATTGGTTGGCCATTCCCTCAATCTCTGCTGTATGCCATGTGCCTGCATATCTTGTAGACAGGTTAAATTTGGGGTTGAAAATTTTGTGGTGGGTTGGTGTCTCTTTTGTTCCACTAGGGTTACTGCCTAGCTACAGGAGCTGGCTTCTTCATGCTCCATATTCCCTATGCTGTGAGTCAAAGCTAAAGTCACCCAATTGATTCTTGGATGCTTCCTTTATCCTAGGTCTCTGTCTCAGCCTGGAGATGCCCCCACCTCCTCACCCCCATCACTTGTAGATTTCTATTCATGGCCATCTAGCCATCTCTCCTTTCCTTCCCTACATTTGATCCTGAACCCCCATTTTCCTCATAAATGTATTTTTTAATACAGCATCTAATCCACTAAAAAGTACTTAGGTGAAGCTTGGGTATTAAAAAGCAAGAAGCATTGTGCCATGAAATCATTAATTAAGAATACAGTCTGCATGGTTTATCTGTTTCTTTTATTATAAAAAAGCATAAGTGTTGGAAAATATAATCTACATCCATAGGCCAGTGGATTCTAAAAGTCTGTGCTCCAGAGTTAGCAAAGCATTTCTGCTGAGTCATAAATCATACTGGAGAACTTTAGGCTTTATCTTTTTTTTTCCATAGAAAACACTCCAATTGTGTGGATTTTTATGTAAGGCAAGGCACATCATACACTTTGAAGGGTGTGTCCCCAAGTGGAGAAAAAAATGGAAAGGAAATAAACCCTTTACATTCCTTAAGTTCATTCAGGCTTTCTAGAGAGTCTGGGAGAGGAACACTCTGGGGAGTTCCTTACTAGCTTGAGGCTTGACTCCAGCCACACAGTCTGCTGTTCAGATTCCAACACTGGATATGTGTGGACTTCACAGTAGCCTTGCAAATTTGGTGGTGTTGTTTAAATTATCATTAGAAATGGAGGAATTGAGAATCTGAGTTTTTAGGCAACATTTCAAAGAAATAAGACCAAGACTAAAAAGAGTGTGCCACATTTTTGTAACTAGAACCCAGGTCAACTTAATGTCATAGCCTGCACATTTAACAATGCAATCAATATTACTCCATTAACATTCTCAGATGTAAATAAAGGATAATATTACTGAATTTTTAACAAGCAGCATGGTAAATTGTCACAGGTTTTTCCACTGCTAGAATGTTTTATCTAAGCTTCTACAGTGAATTTTTTATTTATGTCTTTATCTAGACAACACATACTCCTTTGCTCAAGTGATTGATGTTTGGCAGTAGATGGATTATGTCAAGTTTTAAAAGGAATGTTTAATCTCGAAACTTTAGAGATCATTCCTCTTTTATTCCACTCTGATAACCTCTATGCTGCAAAGACATTTGTATGCAGAAATAAAAAACTAATCATATTTCCCTGCTTAGAATCTTATAACAGTACTCTTTTATTCACAAAATAAACCCGATATCCTTAAGCAAACACTTGGTTTCATATTTCCTTCTCTGCTTTTCTCTCCAACACTGTTTCTCACCCCCTTTCAGAGTGATAAGATCCAATTATTTTAGATTATCCACAGCTATTATAGTTTCTCTAAACACACACACTCACACATGCACACACACAATACTGAATATTTGACTTAATGATTTATTGCAAATCCTACTATAAGAGGTTCCCCAAAGACTTTGAACATAAAATCCTGCTATGCCACTTTTGGGAATATACCAAAGGATGCATCAGCGTACTATAGAGCCACTAGCTCAATAATGTTCGTTGTTGCTATGTTCATAATATTGAAAAATTGTAAACAATTAGATGTCCATCAACAGATAAATGGATAAAGGAAATAAGGTACATTTATACAACAGGATATTATTCAGCTATTAAAAACATGACAATGTGAAATTCATAGGTAAATGAATGGAACTAAAAATAATTAACCTGAGCAAGCTAACCCAGACACAGGAAGATAAATATGGTATGTATTTGCTGATATGTGGATACTAGCTATTACATCAATAATAACAAGCTACAATCTGTAGAGCCATAGAGGATAGGCATAGAGTAAGGGACAAATGGGATAGATAGATCTCTCTAGGAAAGGGAAATGAATAGAAAATTGTGGATGGATAAATGGTGAAATGAGAGGATCAAGTGAAAATGGGGAAAGAATAGGCAGACAAGGGAAAGAATATGGGGCAAGACAGCAAAAATTAAAGGCCATCTGAGGGCTAGCATGGAAATCTGACACAGTAGAAGCATTGTAAAATAAATACATATATGAAGGTGATACAAATGTAATTGCCAAATAATGGGGAGACAGAGCCCCAACTGGTCATCTCTTATCCTCAAAGAAACTTCCAGTCCTAGTTATATTGGGTTATATTAATTGAGTTGTTGGCCAAATGAATGCCAAGGGAACCCCCAAACAACCCAGGCTATTGACAAAACTATAGGTTGTTTTTCACAGACTGATAATAATACCCTATTGCTGATGACAACACTTACACAACTCATTGAACATGGAGAAGTCAAGCTGATGCTTACATGCTTCACCTCTGTGTTCTAGCATCTGTAGTACAGGAAGAATCTCTGCATGCTAGCTGAGGCAGAAGTTTCTTGATATGTCAGGTGATGTAGACTCATAGGGGGTTTTGCTAAGGCAAGACCTGTGGGAGGAGACATATAAATAGGACTCAGCATATAGTGATAGTGTGTTTGGATATTTGCCTTGCAATGCTTCGTTGGTCTTGTGTCTTTGTTCTTTGGCGAATTTTCACTTCCTTGAGAGATACATGGTGGAGAACTTCTCCTGAATGCTCAGCTAGTCCTGATCTCTCCCACTGATTTGTGATGATTTGGCAGAGGCCTGGATGTTCCTCCTGTATTTGTGCCAAGGCTGCTGATTTGTGTTTGGTATTCTGGCACTACTGAAACTGGACTGCTGATATCCTGACAAACAGATTGGAATCACCTCAAAGAACTACTTCCAAGCGGAACCACATTCCCTTGTCCTATTTATCATCTTTTCTTCCCTACCTTTGGATGGTGCACTAGAAGGGGATTGAAGCACTTGAGAGCCCTTATTAAAAGAAGGTATTTAAAAAAAATCTAAGCATATAGCTAGCAAAAGAGAGATGTAAACACCAAACCATCCACAAACCCTTTATCTACAGTAGTATACTGTATGCAAGATATGATAGTGCAATGGTGGCACAAAACTTATGGGAGTAACCAACCACTCAGATTTGACTTAAGACCCACTCTATGAGATGGAACCCATACCCAACACTGCTTGAATGACCAAGAACCTGAGAGCTTGGGAATCTAGAATAAAACCAAATAACACTGGTCTAAAAGAAAAGAAAAGAAACAAAAACTAACAAACATCCATAGCAAAAAATATGATTCCTCATGACATTTTGCTGTACTCATAGATCAGTGCCTTGCTCAGCCATCATCAGAGAAGCTTCCTGATGCAGCAGATGGGAACACATTAAGAGACCTACTGCCAGGCATGATGTAGAGGGTGAGAAACCTTGGAACGAACACTCAGCTCTGAAAAGGATGTTTCCATCAAATCCCTCTCCTTAAGGCTCAAGGAACTCCATGGAAGAGGAGGCAGAAAGAGAGTAAGAATCAGTAGGGGTGGATATCAGCAAGAAAACATGGTCCTCTAAAATAATATGAGCAAAGCTCATATGAACTCATGGAAACTGAGGCAGCATGCACAGGTCTGCATCAGGTCCTCTGTACATATTAGAGCTTCCAGTTTAGTGTCTTTATAGGATTCCTGAGTGTGCAAAGGAGTGGGTCTCTGACTTCTTTGCCTTTTCCTCAGCTCTTCATTTTTTTTCGAGATAGGGTTTCTCTGTGTAGCCCTGGCTATCCTGGAACTCACTCTGTAGACCAGTCTGGCCTCGAACTTAGAAATCCTCCCGCCTTTGTCTCTCAAATGCTTGGATTAAAGGCATGTGCCACCACCACCCGGCTAGCTCTTCAATTTGTTTTGTCCAATTCTGAGGTGTGAGTTTTTGCTTTCTTTTATTTTATTCGATTGTATTATATTTTAATACCATCCCTTAGAAACCTGTTAGTTTTCTAATGAGAGACAGAGAACTCACGACTATTTAGATTTTGGTGGTTTCAACACACTGGACATATGCAAAGGGAGAACAAACTCCTCTGCCTTCCTCTCTTCAGCAGAATCCAAAAATGCTTGTAGTTTCCTATGGTCTATTTATTCATACCTGTCCACTCAAAGAAACTTTAAAAAGTCAATGACTTCAGTCATCTTTCCACAAGAGGTATAGGTTGAACTTGTAAAAATGTCATCTCCTTAGAAGGGTTGGAAGAAAAATATAAAATAGTCTTTAATTCATTTTCAATCCTGTTCCTACAGTCTCCCCACAGGATAGAGGAAACTCGGACACAGGACCTTTGGGTTGATTTGCAACCTCATGCTGCCTTGCCACTTAACAGCTTGTTAAATCAGTTCCTAAAAGCCATTAGGAAAATTGCCTCATAAGAGGGAGCCATGCTGGCATGTTATGAAAGTTACCTTGAGAGATATCTTTTGGAACTGATTAATGGGACCTTTTCGCCTGCCTTGATATATATGGTGTTCAGACACTTTGCAAGCTGCAGATCCTGACATGTGAACCCATTTTAATGATACCAGAGAGCAAAGAAGAAGAAAAAATTAGCTAGACCCACCCCAGGTTTTTTTGAGATCAATACAATAATTACATTTTAGACCCTCCAGGTATTAATCTTCTACTTTCCGAAAAGCAATTCCATTTTCCGAGCATGGTCTCTTAGAAATAATACTGCTCCTCCGTGGCTCTTTTTTCTTCTTTGCCCCAAGGGAGAAGGGAAGGCAAGCCTTTTCCTTTTACCTTTCTTGCTCTTGTAGTCCTTCCCTCTTTTAAATTGAATGTTCATTGATGCACAGAGAAAGAGATGATGGGAAAATATTTTATAATATTAACAGCATGAATATTGGCTCCTTTTAGTGCTTTCTGGCACTCCTTGCTTTCATTAGTTTATTTAGCAAATTTGTATTTGTCGTCTAAAAATAATGCTAATAATCTTTGTTGATTATTATTGTTATGGGCTAGTTACTGTTCTATACACTTGACTTGAATGAACTAATTTAAATCTCATTAGAACCCTGAGAAATTGGAATCATTTTAAGCATCAAGACTCTGATGCATAGAGCTTTGAGGGCCATTGTGTAAAAGCTCACAGCTGTTGGAGACAGAAGGACCATTTGATCTCTGGCAATCTTACTCCAGTGGCTGTATATTTATCTACTAAGCTATATATAGCAGAATATATATGTATCTTATACAGGGCTAGGTATAGAAAGACACTGTTGATGTCTATATTGGTACTAGGTTTGAATAGTGTCTCTACTGGAATTAATGTCCACTCAGAAACTCAGAATGTATCCTTATTTGGAAATGGGATCTTTATAGGTAAAAGAATAAATATAGCATCACACTAGATTAGGATAGGTACTTCTTAGTGTTCTTATCAGGAAGGAGAGGATGTGGTTCAGTTAGTAAAGTATTTTCTATGCAAAGTAAAGACCTAAGTTTGAGCTCCAGATTCCATGGTTAAAGAAAAATTGCTTCATTCTTCTTGAGTTTCTTGTGGTTTGTGGTTTGTACTTTGTGTATTCCATTCTTCTGGGCTAACGTCCACATCAGAGAGTACATGCCATGTGTGTTCTTTTGTGATTGGGTTACCTCACTCAGGATGATATTCTCCAG
>NC_045030.1:158552978-158553661 GCF_008632895.1 Mastomys coucha
AGGTGGAATCTCAGGGTTGTTTTGATGTGCATTTCCCTGATGACTAAGGATGTTGAACATTTCTTTAGTTTTTTCTCAGCCATTCGGTATTTGCCAGTTGAGAATTCTTTGTTTAGCTCTGTACCCCATTTTTTAATAGGGTTATTTGGTTCTCTGGTGTCTAACTCCTTGAGTTCTTTGTATATATTGGATATTAGCCCTCTATCAGATATAGGATTAATAAAGATCTTTTCTCAATTTGTTGGTTGCCATTTTGTCCTATTGACAGTATCTTTTGCCTTACAATTTGCTTTGCAATTTTGTGAGGTCCCATTTGTCATTTATTGATCTTAGAACATAAGCTATTGGTGTTCTCTTCAGGAAAATTTTCCTTGTGCCAATGTGCTAGAGGCTCTTCACCACTTTATTTTCTATTAGTTTCAGTGTATCTGGTTTTATGTAGAGGTCCTTGATCCACTTAGACTTGAGCTTTGTACAAGGAGGATACTTCGTTCCTTCTTAAAAGGGGGAACAAAATACCCATTGAAGGAGTTGTAGAGACTAACTATGGAGCAGAGACTAAAGGAAGGATAATTCAGAAACTGCTTCACCTGGGAATCCTTCCCATAATCAGTGATCAAATTTAGACACTATTGTGGATGCCAGCAAGTGCTGGATGACAGGAGCCTGATATAGCTGTCTCC
>NC_045030.1:158553704-158564226 GCF_008632895.1 Mastomys coucha
TTTTTTTCTTTTTGGAGGGGAACCTGGGAAAGAAGAAATTGTTAATAAAGAAAAATTAAAAGATTTTTAATCTAAGAATAAAAATAAAAAAGAAATGTTGCATATGCTGGCAGATGTTTGTAATCCCTGAACCAGGTAATTGGAGTCAGGCATATCGTTGGGTCTTACTGTTTGGCCAGTCTAGCCTATTTGGCCAGTTAAAAACTGTCCTAAAAAGTGAAAGAAAAGGCAAGAAAATAAAAGAAATGAAGGAAGGAAGGAGAAAATGGAAAGGAAGGAAAAGGAAAGAGAAGAGAAGAAATATGGTATCTGAAGAATAACACCTAATATTCTTCTTCTGGGCTCTACCCACATGTACACACAGGCATGTAGCCTCCATATGAGCTTCCAACCCCCCCCCCCGCCCACACACACTTAAAAAGAACAGGAGATTTCATGTAGTAAGTGAAAGTGTCTTTGCAAAGACAGAGGCAAATATTGTGATAGTAGAGTTACAAGGCAAATAACTACCTACCAGCAGCAGTTGGAAGGCAGGAAGAAGCAAAGGAGCCTTCCTAGGGTTTTTAGAGGAAGCATGGCCACATTCGCACCTTGATTTATGTATCCAAGTTCCAAAATTGTAAAATAATAAATTTCTGTTGTTTTATGCCATGTGTTTTGAATAGTAGCTTCTGAAATTTCATATGATGGTAGGGAAATAAAACAATTACTTCAGATGATATTGTCATATGATTTTTCCTGAGAAGTTTAAAGGGTTGTCTCTTTCTATGTACTACAGACAGGAAAGGTGCAAACAGATTTCTAAACTGGATATTGCATCTTCAGGACATCAGTGAACTTTGTGTTTAAGCTAGGAGAAACCCTAAATTTATTCTAAATATGAGTATCTTCAAATGCTCTTTGAGCTCCTTTTCATATTGTGCTAGATTTCATCAATTATCCAATTAAGTACATTTTGACATGACTTAATTTTGAGTATTCCTGAGTCTTGACTCTTTTACCCTTATAGTACTATGACTGAATTTTTAAAATATTTCACACACACACATATATACATATAGTGTGTCATTTCCAGTTTTTGTTTGTTTGTTTGTTTGTTTTTTGGAGACAGAGTTTCTCTGTGTATCCTTGGCTGTTCTGGAACTCACTCTGTAGACCAGGCTGTCCTCAAACTCAGAAATCCACCTGCCTCTGCCTCCCAAGTGCTGGGATTACAGGCATGTGCCACCACCACCCAGCCAGGCCAGTTTTTTTTATATAAATCACAACAGTGATTTCATTGAACTGGAAGCTGAGAACATTACCTAGCATTTGGGCTTCTTGTACCATGTACTCTGTTGACAAAGGCCACTGTACTGCCCTGAGTGAATGACCTGGTCAATGGTCACTACTAACAGTGGAGGGATAAGGAGAAATATAGCAGGA
Organism: Mastomys coucha; assembly: GCF_008632895.1. Lineage (NCBI taxonomy): Eukaryota > Metazoa > Chordata > Mammalia > Rodentia > Muridae > Mastomys > Mastomys coucha. Next base: position 158,555,130 of record NC_045030.1, read on the forward strand.
ATGCAAGAGATCCCCGGGTACCTTTTAGAACTCTCCCATTTTATAAAGTCCATGGCTTCTGTAAAAGTAGATGGGAAACAAGAAGGATGCAGTCCAGGTAGGACTGCTAGTGCTTTGGACTCTGTACAAGTTTCCATGGTGAACTTTGGAAAATATGTATCTAGCACAAATCTGTCCTTTTAAAAATAGATTTAAAATTTAGTGAAATTTTTACTTCCAATTTTATCTAACAAGGCAATAAAAGGTCCTGTAGTTCTTTCTCTAAGCCTCCTGTGCAAACACTAAATTATCTCCTTAATAAATCTGAACTATGATTCACTGAACAAATGCTATATCAATTAGACAGCTACTAAGTGCCAGGCACAGATATAGACCTTGAAAATATCACAAAAAATTTTTGTGTTGTAATCTGGAGCTGCCCTTGGTAGTAGTGATTTTTGTGTGTGAGTGTTTGCTTGTGCATTGTGCACTTGCTCATCCAGTGTGTGTGTGTGTGTGTGTGTGTGTGTGTGTGTGTGTGTGTGTATTTGTGACAGAGTGGGTCATTTGTAACACACTGCCTTCAGGCTAAATCTGTTTACTACTGTTTTTTAGAGAAAATTGTTAATGGAGCATAGTCCCATGTATTTGTTTCTTCTTTGTTTGTGACTGTTCTTTGTTACAGTTCGAAGAGAAGAGTGCTTACAGAAAAGACTAAAACTTTCAAGACTTATATCTTTTATTGTCAAGTCCATACAGAAAAGGCTTGTCAACCTCTGTTCTAGGAAAATAGTGTGCCATAATGAAGGTAAATGTCCTGGGGAAAGCACTTTGTCTGTTTAAGAACTGGTAAGGTGTTCATGCTTGAAGGGAAAGAAACAGGAGGGCATGGAGGAAAGCAGGCTCAATCATATCATCACACTGAGGACTCGAGCCTGTTTTCTGAGGAAGACAGAAAGCCAACAGTGGCCAGACTTAGTGTGGTTTGATTTTTGTCTTAAAGGGGAATTTCAGTTTACTATCCTCCTTTTATTCAATTTTCCTTCCTTATAATTCTCCATCTTTTTCCTCAAGAAACAGCAGCTACTGAATTTAACTCCAGGCTATTTCTGATCCTTGCATCTTTATGGCCCTTGGTTCTATGACTCTGAGGACATGGGGCGACAGTGAAGCTGCCATCTGGCAAGGGCTTATTAAAGGCTGTCCATAACAATAAATGACTCTGAGACTGACCAAAAGAAGGCCAATATTTGGCACACTACACAAAAGGCGCCCCACAGCTTTGCTTCCATCTTTAAATGTATATCCCCTCATTTCAGAATCTGTACCAAATGCTGGCTCATCAACATATAAACATCCTTTATAAACAGCCTTTAGTTTGGAGGAAATGCCTTGTTTGTGATTTTTAAAATGCATTTGCACTGAAGTGGGAAGAATGTGTCATTTTTCATGTGGGAACTAGTGTGACAATGCAATGGTCATTTTCCTTCCACCAGAATGGAAATATACATTGTTTAAATTGAATTCTCTTGGTCTTGATGTCAAACTTAGTATGTTTGTCCATTCAGTCACACAAATGTTGTAGTCATTTTGAAGATGTTATTTGTAGTGCATAATAATTTTGAGTTATTTCCCATTGAGGATATTCTGTTGTATGCCCTCATTTCCAACTTATCCTATCATCCAGGAGAGAGGGGCATTGACTATGAGCTTACTTTCCAGGCCACTTTCTTTCCTTAGGTAGTTTAGTAAATGTGAAATTGTGCAGGTAAAAGAATTGAGAGACAAACTGTGGTAGATATTCAACATCTACTATGATAAATAATTTGACACAAAACTTTTGTGGTTTTACTGATCAAAGAGTGTGTATTTACTGTTTGTGAGTTGGCCAACCCGGATGGTTTAGATAGTTTCAGATACAATTGCACACATTAAATCATGATATTTTTCAGAGTACTATAATGAATATGTGGTTGTGGTATTAATCTGCCATTCTTTTATTTTGTGATTGATGAAAACAAGTGTTTGGTTCATTCAAATTATACATTAAAATTGGTAACAATAAGAAAATGTATGAGGCACAGGTTGATGTTGCTGGGATTTCCAACCCTTAGAAGCCTATATACAAAACATGCAACCCACTTATTATAATTATAAGCTATAAGCCTAGATTGGGCAGATTTAACACTATACTAACTTGTTCCCCAGGTTTAAGACTCTTTGCTACTTGTGGTTTCTCCTGGTCACATGGTTTTGCTCCATCATGGCTACCTCCTCTTCCTCTTCTGTCCTTCTACCTGCCCCTACTCTCAAAAACCTCTAGTCCCACCTTTCCCTTCCACTGCCCAATCACACACTCTAGCCTTTATCACAGGCTGTAGCCTTTATTGACCAGATAAAATGGGGAGAAGGTTATCATAAGCTCACCTGAGTACAGGTGATCGACTGCTCATGGGGGGGAAATCTCTTGAGGCATCATTAACATCAGAATACAAACAGTATCAGGACAACCCCCAACAGGTTGAAATAATTAAAGAGTTTATTACATATATAAGATTTAGATTCCTCTGGCAAATTGGCTTCAGGTTTAAACTGGGAGATGAATGGAATAGATTTTTTTCTTCTTCTAGAGCTATGATTATGGAAGTTAATGCTGTGGTTTGGTTAGAGCATGTTTTATTTGCTATTAATGGAGTAAGTGAAATGTAAAATGATATTCATTTAACTTTTATTAGCAATTTTATTTTCTGAGTTTGGTATTCTGGTCAGTGGTGAAGATGAAGAGCTTAATGCTAACCCTGTTTCAAAGGACTTCTGGAAATCTCTACCTAGTCTGCTTTGTAGCATCTCTTCAGGGCTGAGGTATTTGACTATGCCAGAAAAACTTTCAAGTGGAAGTCATTCTGATGAGGTCTTAGAAGGTAAATAGTGGAAACTGAAAACATGTTTTAAAGGCATTCCATTATCTGAAACCTGCAGCAGGAACTAGGTACCTCATGGGATTTCTGTGCTGGGGAAAAGTCATGTGACTATGTCAATTGGCAAAGCATTTTTTAACTATCATTATGCTGGAGATTTAATCCTTGGCAGATAATGTAGAAAACCCATGAAAACACAGCCTTAAGATCTGAGAGCACTGTCCTTTCTATGATTCTTCTATAGTCAGGTACATTTGGGGAGGAATGTTAGTCTCAAGTTTACTGTTTTGCCTATGGTGGAAAAGAATGGAGAACAAACAACAAACCCTATTTGTTTGTCAAGGAGAAAAAAAGACATAAACCATGCCTAGGTCTTCTGAAGTGCCCTGTACAGAGAATATCTGAGGATATCCAATACTATATTATTCCTAATAGCAGCTATTCTACTATCTATTGGCTTTTGACAATTTATGGGTTACGCGTGGTAATAATGGATCCAACTTCATTTTCCTTAGTAAGCCCTTTTGAAACTATGAACCATTGGAAGTTAAGTATTTAATCTGAGCTAGTCTCTGTTGCAAAATTCATACTTCTGCCCACTTTGTCATATTGTTCTCTGTGAAAACGTTTCAATATTTAAATAAGTTTCAAGGGCACAAACATTTACTTATGAGTGAGCATCTTGAGAATATTATAGCACATCCCTTTAGTTATGGAAACTCTTCAAGGTTAGAATGAGTTAATTTTATTTCCTTTAGGTTCTCAGCATTTTTCTTTTATCTTAGACCCCCATTTTTGATGGAAATAAGGATGGTAACAGGAACAGTTGATCTTTTAGGCTTCATTTCACAGTCAGATTTTATTATTCTTCTGTGGCTTGGAAACTTTCCATGTCTCACATAAAGCACCCAGTTTTAAATTTTCTTCACATTGGTTACTGATAATGCTCCTCATCTCCCCGTGTGTGTGTGTGTGTGTGTGTGTGTTTTGTGTGTGTGTCTGTCTCTCTTTCTGTCTCTGTGTTTCTCTTGGTGTCTCTTGTCTGTTTCTGGTTACCTCTGAAAATCTGCCTCTGTCTCTTTGTCCTCTTTGTCTCTTTTTCCCTCCCTTCCCCTTCCCCTCTCTTCCTCTCCCTCCCCCTCTCTTCCTCCCTTCCTCCCTCCCTCCCTTCCCCCCACCTCCCTGCTGCTCTCAGATTGTGGTAGAGTTTTACCACATAGCTCTCCTGAATTTGCCATGCAGTACATTGCTGGCCTTCGACACATGATAATCTGTCTCTGACTTATCTTCTTGAGTGCTAAGATTGCAGACATGTGTCATCCCACTCAACCCAATTCCATATTTCTACAATGAAAAAATATCTTGACATGTATAAGCATCAATGATATATTTTACACTATTATGATATATATTACTCTATTATGTTTATTAGACAGCAGTTCATAGCATCCCTCCTCATCCTGCAATTCTTATATCCTTTTTGTTTCTTCATCTGTAATGTTCTTTGAGACTTGAGGATGAAGTATTGATAAGAGTGAGGAAGAAACTGTACGTTGTATAGGATCCTACTTCATTGTGTATATGTATAAAATTCTCAAGAATAACAGAAATTATAATAAAAAGAAAAATAGTATATTAGCTATATAAATGATTCATGTTTATGAGGAAGATCACACAAAAACATCCAAGTTATTATTGCCACATAAGTGATTGACATTTTAGTACAAAAATTGGAAGACTTTGGACAACTTAGTGGCACACTTATCTTTATTGAAACTGAACAAATGCTTTTTTAAAATAATCCCTTTTACAGCACATGTAAAATGTAATTGTTTCCATATATTTTTACAGGTTGTCTTTTGAGTAAGCAAAAATACATCTTTTTTTCTTACTTAAAACATGTAGCCAGGATTCAAACCACGTAGCTCTGGTACCAAAAAGGCAACGGGTTATGAAAATCACAGTACAGTTTTAAAGTTTTTAAGTTAATCAAGGATATTTAAAACGATATTCACTTGGATTGAAAGTACAAATTACTGGTCAGTCAACATTAGGACTAGTAGTTACAGCTACAAGGAGGGCAGAAATGGGAAGTTTGAGCTAATCTGAGCTACACCAGTCACAACACACCATCTCCATAAATACTGTGGCTTAGCGGCAGCAATAGCTAAGTTACACTTGGGCACTTAAAGTCACACGTAAATATAGCCAAAGTGAAAAAATATACATGGTATGCTAACTTGATCTAAAATAAAATGAGCATTTGTTTTAAGAGGATATACCAGTAAATCAGTTATGCAACATACAACGAAACCCCCATTTTACACCTAGGAAAGAAATATAATATCAAAGTGCACACCTACACAGACAGTAGAGTAGAAATCTGTTCTTTGTCATTTGTGTTTAATCTTGTTGTTTTCTGGATACGTAGAAAGAATTTACAGCCCACAAAAGGATTTCTCGGGTGAAACACTAATTACAGACATTGTAAATATCATAGCTTAGGAAGCTTGTTTTAAAAACGAGGCAGCATTTTCCTGAAAAAGTTTGGTCCTCAATTTACTATAGACTAGTCACTATTGTCAGATGGTAAGCATTTTCAGTGTGTGTGTGTGTGTGTGTATGTGTGTGTGTGTGTATGTATGTGCACACGTGTGTGCACGTGCATTAAACCAACCTTTCAGAATCAGAACTCATCAAATTAAACCATAACTTAATCATCCCTCGAGAACTTGACCTTGCACATCATGTCTGAGTGATGTGTCATCTGAAAGAACAATGCTATAGACTATGAATGGGAGTTATGCTCATGTGATTCTGCAACACCTTAATTTTGTGCAATTTTCTTCATTGCCCAGAGATCCTGTCTTTTTTCATGTAGGTGCCAGAAACCCAACCCTTATGATTTCCCTCCCCCCACCCTCAATGTTCTTCTCTGTCGAAGCGATATAAAGACACTATTACTGTGTATTTACAAGCACAACACTTAGGCAAGAAGGTCCCAGGGTCAATAGGGTACATCTATTTCTTGTGGACATCTTCATGCCGAATGATCTTGTATGTGATCCAGTAAAAGATGTTGAAAATGAGGAAGGCCAGTGGGAAGGCAGCTCGAGATATGGTGTCGATTCTTTTTGCCCGATCCACAAACTTCTTCTTGATAGCATCAGCATCTTTTGGGGGTTGTGGAAGTGGGTTGGCAGGTGTAGCCTTGACAGCTGTGCCATCTTTCACTTGGAGGCAGTGACCCATCCCATAGCCACTGAAGTTAAAACGACTTTCACGAGTAACATCTTCTTCCTGGCAGAATAGAGACAGGAAGCACAGTCAGTCAATTTTGATGGAAGCTTCCTTAGAATTATAAGGATGAATTATCGTTAACTGTTACTGTAGGAGATTCTTGAAATAGGGAGTGCTTTTTTGAGTTCAATTCAATTATTTATAGCACAGATATAATTCGTTAACTTTCAAGTGGAGAAATTAAATATAAAAATAATGACTCCGTGATCATTTTAATTTATCAACAAACACCAACATCTATGCTATATTCAGTATTCAGTTTTATAAATCATGTTTACCAATCTATAGATTTGATTAGACTGTTTTAAAACAAGTTTCCAAAATTCTAGTGTTATACTATAAATATATGAAGTGTCATTCATTCATTTCTTCTTTCTCCCAAAACACCTTTTCTGAATTACTGTTATATATCTGTCCGTGAGTTAAGAACTTTTAGTACCATGACCCATTTATGGTTTGGTTATTTAGTTAATATTTGATTTAAGATGAACCCCTTAATATACTGTTTCTCCTATGCCCATCCCCCAGTTCATTTCATCTATACAGTGGAGATTATATATTCATCATTTATTATGTATATCTGTTGTACAGACAGTGTTTCCAGTATTTATTTTTAACATTGATTCTTAAGCTACTAAGAATCTTTATGGTAGTTAAGCATACCATTTTAGTCAATGCCAGTGGTGTTTTATGCTGATTATTTCTTCACAAATTAGATGCAAGACAGAAAATAGTTTTTATCACTTGGTCTGAAAGGCAAATCACCTTAGAGACAAATGGGATCACAGTGTGAAGTTGAGTCAAAGGAGGGATCATATGGTGGAATTTAATGACTTACTTGATACCAACCTATCTATACATAGTCATGGATCAAATTATTTTCCCTTTTGTCTAGTTTACTTCTTATAATAATGTATAATTCTCTGCTGTACTTTTAAGCTTACCTAATAATGGTAAAGGTATGTTTCCCAAAATTCAAGAAAACTTGGTATTACTATTACTTATCATTGTTAACTATATGTGTAGTACCTTCAGTCACATATAAAAACTATGCGAAATAGAGAACTTTGAACATATTATGAATGTAAGCTCATTTATATCCCAAATGGAGTGAGGACAAATTGTATCTCATATATTCAAATGAGGTTTTAAAGTCACAGGAGGACCTAGATAGGTAGAGGCAAGAGTAGATATTTTTAGACTTCTTTATTGAGTATAAAATGGAGAGACAGCTGCACATGGATTAAAGAGACGTGTAAGCACTCCAGAATGGGTAGGGATTATAGTTCATGTACTCAGATGGTCCATTCCAGAAGTCAGGAAGGAAAACAGATTGACTTCCATGTGTCTTACTTATCCAGATTAGTACATGCTACTTCCCTCTAAGAGAAATACATGCTGCTTGAAAATGAATAATAGAGTTCCCTAGAGTCCTTCAAGCCTTGGTTTCTCAACACTGCCCATTGTGATAAAGTGCTGTTGGTGATAAAGCCCTAAACATGGCTAAATATGCCATTGCAACCTGGCAACGACTTAGAATTTGAGTTAGAGAGCTAGTTGATGTGAGTAATTGTTAGGCAGTTCATTCCATATATGTATATATGATTTCTAGGAAAGTCAGACTAGGAAACAGAAGGCTCATTCATTTGATACATTAGTTATTCATTGATATTTGTATCTATTTTATTACTGTTTTAGAATTTCATGCATGACTGCTGCATTTTCACCCCATACTTCCCCACTTGAACTTCTCCCATAAGCCCCTCTCAAATTCATGACCTCTTCTTCTTTAATGACTATTGTTACATGTGTGTGTCTATATAAATACATTATGCTGATTCTGTCTAGTGTGTTCATGTGTACACAAGTTTAGGGCTGACTATCTAGGATTGGACAACTTACCGAGGGGTCATCCATGGAGACTGATTCTCCCCCTCTTAGCAGCCACTAATGGCCTATAGCTCTTCATCTAGGAATGAGGCTTTGGGAGATTTCCCATATTAATTTTGGGATATCATTTTGGGATTGTCATTGTGAAGTTTTTTTTTGGTGACCACAGTTTTAAGATCTTTTTTTTACCAGTGAAGCTCTTTGTCAGACATAAATTATACTATTTAACAGCAGATGTGTTGGTCCTCTGGCTCATTGGATCTTTCTACCTCCTCTTGTGTGATGTCCCCTGAGTCTTAGGTATGAGAGTTATGTTGCAGATGGATCTGTTGGGGATAGATACTCAACAGCCATTTGCTCTCTGCATTTTGACCAGTTGTCTAATAGTATTTATTTGCTGCAAAATGGAGTTTCTTTGATGAGAGCTGACAGGTACACTTATCTGTGGCTGTAAGAATACATATTTAAAGTGTTACTGGGAATCCTACTGGCTTATGGAAGTAAGAGTAGTAGTTTCTCTTCTAGACTCCATAACCTTATTGGCCATGGGTAATTGCCCTTGTTTATAGTACCAGGCATGAATTCTTCATCTTTCTTATCAACAAGTGACTCTAGTGCAATCAATAAGGACATTAATTATAACCTTTAATCAGTCCACTTATAATCACAATGAATCAGACCTAAGTTCTTCTAAAAAATAATTGTGAAACTGGTACTTTATAAAGCCATCCCTCCTTACTGTGATTTCTGTTAGATTATCCTATAGAAGTTAGTTTAATGATCGATGGCCCATAGCTTACTAAAAGCAAATGAAGTTTTCATTCAGCAACTAATTGTTGAGTGTTGATTTTGTGTCAAGGGTTCGGCTAGATTTTGTGAGACAGTTAATGTATTTGGAGGTAAGGATCTCTACTTGTATAGATTTTTAGAATGCAATGGGAAAGATAACCTAGAGGTATTATCTTATATAGAATGTGTCAAAGAATATTCAGCCTGACAGATTGAATAAT
>NC_045030.1:158564854-158574520 GCF_008632895.1 Mastomys coucha
TTGTGCACAGTTGCATGAACTCAGTCATAAATGGTCAAACTGAGCTCAGATTGAAATATATTTTTTCTTTTCTTAAAATGTGAATGACTTAGACATCTTTATTCTTGTAGCAGCCTGCTTACAGGAGGCCTTCTTCTGACCACACCTTCACTCCCTGGAGAGTCTGCCTCTTGATGAAGACCCAGCTTATCTCTTTCCCTCTGAGCCTTACAATCTAGGCCAGCTTCATTCCTTTGTCAGTCACAGATCTCAGAAACAGTTTTTACCAGGAACTCACAATAACCACACCAGTCTGGGACTTGGGTAGGTGATTTTCAAAACCCTTCTTATTTTCTATTATGGTCTCTCCAGAGTTAGTCTCCTAGCAGTCTGCCTGCAGGGGACTCTTCTACCACTCTACCTTCATTCCCTGGGGACTCTACATTTTGGTATGGACCCAGGGTTGCCTTAGCTCTTTCCAGGGGCTCCTCTCAAGCTTTCATCCTAGCCTGTCTTTATTTCTTTCTGTCACTCACCAACCCACAGAAGCACTCTCTACTAGAGGCCACAGCCACCACATTTGCCCAAGATGCAGAACAGGCAACAGAAACCAAGGAATGGAACATCCACCTCAAAAGACAAGACTAGATACCAATACCAAGAAGCATGTCAAACATTATAACCCCAGATGCATAGACCCCAGTGCAAAAACACAAATATCAGGAGCAAAGAGTCCACCAGATGTCTGTATCTCTATTGTAATACACCCTGAGAAATGCAATATAGCTGAAGTACAAGAAAAGGATTTCAAAATAGCAATTATGAATGCTATGCTCAAGGATGTTAAAGAGGATGATATGAGTAAATCCCTCAGTGAAGTATCTAAAAGCAGTTTAATGAAATAATGAAAACAAGACATAAAATCAAAACTTAACAAAGAAATAAGATCACTAAAGAAAACCCAGATTAAAATAAAGCTTAACAAAAAAGCTTCAGATGTCAGCCTTACCAACAGATTATAATAATTTGAAGAGAGACTCTCAAGTCTTGAGGACAAGTTAGAAGACACAGATAGTTCATTCATAGAAAAGGTTAAGTCAGAAAGTGTGTGAATGGGTTTAATTGGTTCAAAGTTACCAATAAATGTCTTTAATATGGAGTAAACATATGTGTTAACTATGACAGTGCCTTCACAACCATCTAAAGACTTATTTCATGCAAGAAAGGAGGCAGCACAAGAATTATAAGGAGGGGACCTACTCACCATATTGGTTGTAGGCAACTTCAGGTTTTCTAACTTCTATATTTTAAGGTAGGGAAACTAGTTACTACAGGGAAAGCACTTCCCAGGATGAGAGTGAGTAGTGAGCATCGAAAAGGTATCCGCTCAACTGTGTCTAACTACCATTAACCAGAATGGTTAATGCCTCCAGACTGGGATTGGGATATTTGGGTCTTAGATTTTGCTGGGAGAAGGTTTATAAACTCTTGATCTCAGGCAGTTTACTTACAATTTTCAGACCACAGATTCCTCATACCAAAAATGTGAGCCATGGATCCCTGCTGTGGCTGCTGGAGATTTTTGCAAAATATGCTCCTTTGTGCCTTTCCTGCAAGACCAGTTGGATAAGATACTCTGGGAGTCAGAATTTAGAACCTGCAGGTTTTATTCATTGGTTCTAATGTAAAAGGTTTGAAACCACTGGCTTTCATGAATTCTAAAGCCTGACTCTAAAATGTACAGTGAATTGTATATTAGTAAATCTACAATTAATTTTCAAATGGAAGCAATTCTTCACCATATGTTTCTCTTTATCTGCCCAAGCTTATTGTGTTTTTCTTCTTTCTCTGACTACAAAATTTCACAAATTTCTATTCTCCCTTTTAGGACCATTTAAAAATTCATAAGTAAGCATATATCACTGCTTGAGTGAGTTAATATTTAAGTTCCTGAGTTCTGAAAAAAAAAAAAGGAGTAGCTAGCTAGTAACCTGGTTTTAGCATATAAATCAAAAAAAGGCTTAAATATACACCTTCATGACTAGCTCATTCATAGAATTTCTCTAGCCTTTCCACTCACACTGTTAATGGACAGCTAAAGAGATTAACTCATTCAGTTAAGTACCAGAGGTAGAATAGAAGGATACCTAGTTTGAATAGCATTAGTTTATACATTGCCATGCAAACTGTGGGTGTTTAATAGAAACTTGGTGAATAATGAGCGAGGTGGAATTTTAAGAGGGTTCCTCTATACTTTGAAACTATTTCCTCATTCATTTAACAGTTTTTCAAATATTCTTCTGAGCATAGTTATGGTTAATTAAATCAGTTCTTAAAAATTTGCTGCCACAAAATTTATCTGTTGTAGTGAGGAATTATCCACCCCATTCTTGATAAACAGGTGATATGAATACTAGGTTAAGGGTCTTCTTATTTACTTTGATGACTTGTTCAGTGCTTTTAAAATTAAATAGAGAAGGTTAAGCTACCCACATCAAAGGATATGGTTTTGATTTTGAAAAACATAATATTGATTGATTTGGATATTTGTTGTTGTTGTTGTTACACTAAATGGCTAAAGTTCTGAATAAAATGTTTTGGCAGTAAGGCAAGATTCCTAGGTGTGAGAAAATGGAGATAAGTCTTTTACTGAGTCAGGGGGTAAACTGAAGCTGAAATAAAAACTAATTTGTATACATGGCCTGTAAATATGCCAACTAATGTAAGTCAGACCTTCCCAGTTGGGAGGAAATTTTTTGACACAGCTCCTTTTTTTTTCTTTTAATTAGTTGAGAATTGTTAACTATTTCTGCCAATCCGCCATCTTCAATCACCGAGCTTCAAACACTAAACACCTCTAGCTTCCCTGCTTCATTCTGTGTTAATTAGTAACATTTCTGTAGAAATTGACTCATCTGATGGACGGTTCAATGCATTCATTTGTTATCTCCTGCATTGATAGTATCTCTAATTTGGTCTGTTGTAGAAACCGCTGCTTTGGCACTGAAAGTCATTAGAGATTTATTGCTATTATTGTTTATTTTGTGCATCCATTTTTAAATGCTATTAAACGTGCCCATTCTTGCATTGGCAATAAATTGAATCTGCAGCTGTCCAGAATTACAGCACAGTGAACTTGTTATAAGAAAATGATTTCAATATAATTACAGAACATGGCACCCAACGAAAAAAAATACTGTAGTATACTCCATGTCTCAGACTTTTATGCCCTAAAGAGTAAAAATGGAGGATTTCTAAATGTTAGGGTAGGGGAAGTAACTTTTCTTCATATTTCACACCCAGATTCTTTGATTGGATCTAGTGTCCCTTCTGCTGTAACTAGAAATTGCTCAATTGGAACGCAAGGGTAGTGTGCCTCAATCAACACAATGACATAATGGAGTCTCTAGCCCTCCTTAGGAAATTGTGTAAATCCAACCACAATGAGTTTTTAGTGACAAAATCCTCTAAAAATGATGGCTAGATGATGTTTAACTTAATTATAAGCCTAGATATTTTTATTGCCTAAATAGATTTATTTTTCAATTTTGATGGAACCACTCAGTTCCTTCCTATATATTGTAAGTTCCTATGAATTGATATATATTATATATATGAATTGATACATATTAATAATAGATAAATATAATTTATTGATTATGACCATATATTATGTATATATTTAGTCAGCCTCATTGGGAGACCAACCTTGTAAACCACAAGAGAAATTGAGGCCAAGATATGCTACATGGTTTTGAAACGCTATATTATTAACAAATGGTAAAGCTGAGATTCAAGGCCAAGTCGGTTTGAATGTACACTATAAGATTTGGAAAACACTAAAAGTCTTTGACTTTTGTGAAGTTTTGTCTATATCAAGCCCCAAGTAACTTACTTTCACAATTATGGATGATGAGTCTGATTAAGATTTTCAAAAAAAGTTGAAATTAATAATACAATTATTATTCCTTGTTCTTTAACAGCAGGTGGTAAAATAAATCAGTATTTTCAGCCTTTTTGCAGATTATGAAAGATAAGTTTTCTACAGGGAACTAATACGCACCAGTCATTTATGTTTTCAAGAGAGAATATTGGTACAATTGCTTAAAAAAACCACAATCTTACTTTGTGACCCAGACAGGTCTTTAATGTCAGAGTCTTCTGATTCAGTCCAGCAAATGCTGAGATTATATACCTGCCCCAGTATGCCCTCCTATTATTGAATTTTGAAGAAGAGATTTCTGAGTTTCATTTATAAACTACATGTCATTCATTTATTTATATTTTCACCAATATTTATTGAGCTTTTAGTATGTACAGGGCAAGTGGTAAGGAGAGGGCAGTAAGTATGAAGAAAAAAATCTCTGTTTTTTCCTAATCATTGTATTCTACCAGGAAAAGAGTAGTTAACCAAAACTATATTCATAGGTGCATTTAACATATACCTAGACACATGCAAAAATTCACCTGCACATTTCTAAAGTGGAATTCAAATTGTCAAGATCAACTTCCGAGGGCAAATCGGCAACATACATATTGGGGAAAAAAATCTTCACATTTCACATCCGATAGAGGGCTAATATGAAAAATATATAAAGAACTCAATAAGCTAACCTCCAAAAAAACCAAACAGCCCAAACAAAAATTGAGATATAGAACTAACCTGAGAATTCACAACAGAGAAATCTTGAATGAACAAGAAGCACTTAAAGAAATGCTCAAAGTCTTTAGTGATCAGGGAAATGCAAGTCAAAACTGCCTCACACCAGTCAGAATGACTAAGATAAAAACCTCAGGTGACAGCAGATGCTGCCGAGGATGTGGAGAAAGAGGAACACTCCTTCATTGCTGGTGGGATTGCAAGCTAGTACAACCACTCTGGAAATCAGTCTGGTGGTTCCTCAGAAAGTTGGAAATGAATCTACCTGAAGACCCAGAAATACTACTCTTGGGAATATACCCAAAAGATGCCCCCTACCATGCCACAGGGGCATGTGTTCTACTACATTCATAGTGGCCTTATTTGTGATAGCCAGAAGCTGGAAACAACCCAGATGTCCCATGACAGAAGAATGGATATAGAAGATGTAGTTCATTTACAGAATGAAATACTACTCAGCTATTAAGATTGAGGACATAATGAGTTTTGCAGGCAAATGGATGGAACTAGGTATTATTATCCTGAGTAAGATAACTTAGACCCAAAGGACATGCATGGTTATGTACTCATCAATAAGTGGATATTAGCTAAAAAAAAAAAAAAAAAAAAAAAAGTACAGAATACCCAGGATAAAATCCACAGAACTCAAGAAGGTTAACAACTTTAAGAGCCCATGTGAGAATGCTTCAATCCAGCTTGGGAGGGAGAAGAATGCAATCATGGGGTGGGGGGAGGCAGAGGGAGGGAGAGACCTTGGTCGGAGAATGGAGAGGAAGGGAAAAAGGGGAACATGATCAGGTATTGGGAGGGGGAACAGGACTGAAGCCCCAAGGGCCAGAAGAATGAATGGAAACAGCAACATCAGGAGGTGGGAGGTGGGAGGTGGGGGGACCCTCTAGACTGTACCAGAGACCTAGGAAGTGAGAAACTCAGGATTGAAAGGGAGGGACCTTAGATGAAGTGCCCAACAGAGGGGAGAAGGAACTTGTAGGGTCCACTTCCAGTAGAAAGATAGGCCATCAAGTGGAGGGATGAGGTTGCCATCCCACGGTCAAAATCTCTGACCCAGAATTGTTCCTGTCTAAAAAAAATTGCAGGAAAAAAACAGAGATAAGTCTGAGGGAAAGGAGGTCCAGTGGCAGGCCTAAATTGGGATCCATCTCAAGGGGAGGCTCCAAGGCCTGACACTATTACTGATGCTATGGTAAGCTTACAGACAGGAGCCTAGAATGGCTGTCCTCTAAGAGGCCAACAAGCAGCTGACCTAGACAGACTCAGATACTTACACCCAACCAATGAACTGAAGTTGGGGATGCCTGTGGTTGAATTAGGGAAAGACTGGAAGAAGCTGAGGAGGAGGGCAACACCATAGGAAGACCAGCAATCTCAACTAACCTGGATCCCCTGATGTCTCTCAGACACTGAGCCACCAACCAGGCAGCATAATCTAGCTAGTCTGAGGCCCCTGACATATCTACAGCAGAGGACTGCCTGGTTTGGCCTCAGTGAGAGAAGATGCACCTAACCCTTGAGAGACTTGAGACCTAGAAAGTTGGGTGGCCTGTAGGATTGGGGTTAGGGGTTGGGGTAGGCTGGAGATATCCTCTAGGAGACAGGGAGGAGGAAGAATGGAATGAGGAACTGTTGGAGGGCACACAGGGAGGGGGATAAAGACTGGACTGTAGAAAAAAAACATTAATGATGATAATGACAATGATGATGATGATATAATAATAATAATAATAATAATAATAATAATAATAATAATAAGCAAATCACTAGATGGATGATAGTGCCCGTCAGTGAGAAAGAAGACAGTAAAAGGAGATCATTTCGTATTGAGAAAAAATATGATTGAGAAGGAAATACTTAGGGCCAACTCACCTGGAGGCATATACTTGGTTACATGTTAACTCATGACTGCCCATCTTCCTACCTAAAACTATTTTCAAGACAGCCATCCTAAAGATGACTTGTGGTAAATGTCAACTTTTAACCCAAAGAGTTAAAGTTTAAATTTTACATATTCTTTCATGTTTTCTTTATATTTCTTTTTTTTTTTTATCTAGAACAACTTTTGCAAATGTTCATGGATTCAAAATAAATCCATTAGGGTGCTGAAGTTCACTTGATGTTCAGCTGAATATTCCAATACCTTATGAAGTAGCTCCCCTGTAAATCCTTTGGGTGGAATCCCATAAACTTATCCTGGAGATCTCTCCACTGGTCATGGGAGTTCATATCCCTTCCAAAATGGGCCTTTGACTTGCTTCTAATCAACATAAAGTGATTAAACTGACACTAAATAATTTCAGAAGGTTGGTCAGAATAAGCACTGGCATTTCATTCTGGCTTGCTAGAATGTATACTTAGACTTTGAGTCTTTATGTCTGTTGCCTAGCTGCTTTGAGACAATTAAAGTATATGAAAAATAATGAGCCCATGTGGAGAGATCAAATATACAAGCTCTCACACTAGGTGAGAAGAGAAAGCTATCTGACTAGTTCCTAAGTGTTTCAGCACATTCTACCATCTAACTGCACCCAGTCACATCCTAAGCTGAAATGACTTGGGTAGGACCTTCCGAATTCTTGACACATGGCCACTGTGAGCAACAAAGAGCTAAATATTGTTATTTTAAGTCATTAATATTTGTAGTGATTTGTCATATAGTAATAAATAGCTAATATATAATCAATAGTATCCTCCAAACCTAAATGTTGTAGCTTTGTCTCTGGGACCAGGAAGACTGGAAGGGGAAGGAAGTAATTGCTGTTGCAATCTAGGGAAAGATGGACAGTTCACTCACTATATTCTGTGCTAACATGAAAATAGAAAATACATATTGTAAGTCTGATGATCCAGCTAAAGAGATTTCCAGATGGAATATTGGGGGTATTCAATGCACAGCTAGAAGTTAGAAGACATATAAAGGATAAACAGTGGGTCTGTAAGATCTCTGTGTTAAAACTCAAGAGATGTCTAGACAAGTGCCTTATGACTTCATTTCAACTGACGGCAAGTCTTATTAGAACTTACTAGAGAAAGACTGGAAGATTCTGTCCTTCAAACAGCAAACTGCTAAGAATACTGAGGGTCTTTGCCACAGAAACTTTTTACGGAAGGAACCTGTGGTCAAGAAAGTTAGCTTTCTTTCTGTTTTTGTGTTATTGTCTCAGTGAATAATCCAGAGTTTCCACAAACTCACAGTCCCCTTTCCTAGTCTCTGCTGTGCATAGAGTACAGGTGAGCACCACCATACCTGTTCAAGAAAGGCTTAGCTTTAATTGACAAATAATAACCATATGGATTTATGGAGAATAATATAAGGTTTGATAAATGTATCACTTGAAAGGTTTGCATCAATTTAAATCATCCTGTAACATGTTTATCATTTTGGGGGAAAACAGCACCTACATAGTTGTCTTAGTCATTTTGAAATATAAAACACATTATTTTTAATTTAAGCATGCTGTATAGTACATCTCTAAAATCTGCTCTTGTCAAATGGATACTGGGTTTATCCTGAAGAGATTTGTGGATATGGCTTGTGTGTAATGATGTGAATTATAATTGATATCCCCAAAGCTTCAACACGTCAGGGAATTCTCTCTGCTTGTCTTGAAAGTAACAAAGACGATAGAAAATGAAAAGACTTTTGAGCCCTTAATCTTCTGTTGGTGGGGAAAAATAGTTTAAAAGAGCTACTTAGTTACAAACAAATGTTGTGTCTTAGGAAGAAACACCATTCAAGTAACAGAATAAGCCCTCAGTGAACAGAGAGGAAAACCAGAGCAAACAACTCCCAAAGATATATTCCTAAGTCCGGGACTTGCTAACCCCAGCTTTTCCATATTCTAGAATTCCTACTAATCAATTATTGCTACGTATCACTTATTTTCCCCGATTTTGAATAGAAGTGTAGCAGTACATCTATTTCCATGTTGTCTGTTGGCTATTCTGGGCAGATATTTCAGTTCTCAGGTTACAAGGTCTCATAAGTTCTGTTCACAGGGCTTAACCTAAAGTGTCTTCTTTGAGGTAAAGGGTACAATCCTGAGTTTTGAAATGTGTTTTAATTTCATAACTGTATTCACTTTCATCAGCAGAGGCTTCTTATACACTACCAATTAGATTTCTCATGTAGAAAATAGCAATACTAACAACAACAACCAAAGAAAAACAGCTGTCTAGTGTACTATTCATGTAGATGTGCATTTCTTTGGTCATTGAGACAAAACGCAAGTTTGATCTATGTACTTGAGAGAAGTGGATTTTGACAAGAAAGGTACTGGAGAAAAATTTGTCAAAGATGACTTCTGTCACATCTCCCTTACATGTTTTCTTTGATGAGACTTTGAAACTCTTCCTGCAGAGTGTTAGGGATCTATATTCCCACATAGTGAGTTGGGAACGTCTGTGACATTCTTCTAACTGAAAGAGTGCAGTAGGATGACATGTTATGAATTCCCCCGATAGTGTGTAAAAAGAGACAGAGCTTCTGCCCGTTCCATGGCTCATCTGTGCTTGGTCTCAGGAGCTAGCACATAAAAAGCCCCACTACCCTGCAGCTGCCATGTTTAAAGGAACCTAAGGTGTGTGGTAAGGTCAAATATGGGCACTCTAATTAGCAGTCCTAGTCTCAGGAGCTCCCAATCTAGACACCCGACATGTGAGTGAATAAGTTTACAGATGGCTAACTCCCAGTTGTCAAGTAAGAGAAAACCTTTGAGACCTCCAGCTGAGACTTCAGAAATCATATAGCAGCAAAATGTTATCCTTGTTCTGCTCTTTCCAAACTCCTGAGCACAGCACTGTGTCTGTGGTTTGTGTCATTGAGTATGAAGTGATTTATAACAGTATGTTACTGTAACAGGCTGTTTGGGTCATTGGTGTACCAATTTTTCAGTTTTAATGGCTTACCTATTCTTGGTATAAAATAAAATTAGAAACATTATGAAAATACAGGCATGAATGTGTCCCCGAGTAAATGTTGTTTTTTTTTTTCATATTTATTTGTTTTTTTT
>NC_045030.1:158575164-158578518 GCF_008632895.1 Mastomys coucha
ATTGATCAACCTGCCTGTCACTGTACCAATACATTTTCATATTTTCATATTTAAATGTTGGCTGTCCAGGGCCAAATGGTCAGCCCTAAAAACACAGCATAAGTAATAATATACAGATTGAAGTTATATTTAGGAATATATATGTATATGCATATACATATATGTATGCAAAAATAATTAGTGGAAAAGGAGATCATGAATTTGAAGGAGAGTGGGGAGTAGGTTTGGAAGGAAGAAAGAGAAGAAAGAAATGTTTAAAATATATTATAATCTCAAAGGTAAAAATAAAATATAAAAACATCCAAAATAGACATAAAAATGACAATCTCTAGGGTTGTATAGATGGATCAGCAGTTAAGAATGCTTACTGCTCTTGTAGAGTGCACAGCATCAGTTCCTAGCACCAGCCCTATCATGTGGCTCACAACTGCCTGTAACTCCAGTTCCAGGAAATCTAATGCCCTATAGCACTTGCATGCATGTGGTGCACATAATCTCTCTGTCTCTCTCTGTCTTTGTCTCTGTGTCTCTCTCACACACACATACATACACATTCACAAAAATCATAAACTAATCTTTTTTTGAAATATCATTCTAAATACAACACTGATGAAAATTGTTTTGTAAGCCATGGCAGGTAATCTGGCCTCTTGGAGATGGGTTAGGGTTAGGGTTAGGGTTAGGGCTAGTGTTAGGGTTAGGGTTAGGGTTAGTGTTAGAGTTAGGGTTACCTATATCTTTCCTTAGTTATCTGAGGTTCAGCATCATTGCCTTGGGCTCCAATATTAAGCCCGTTAGAGGAATCATACTACTGAAGAACTAATGCTTTTTGGATAGGGAATGTTAACTCCTGCTCAAAAAATACATTTCTTGCCTCACCTCTATAATGATGCCACAGAAAAACCGATGTCATAACCTGATGATATTTTCAAGGTAATAATTTCTAAGAATCACATTTTACTTATCAGCCAATCTCTGTTATAAAATAAAAGTGTGTTTCTTTGTGAAATACATATCTGAGCTACACAAAAAATATAAATTTGTGTGTAATCTCCTTGATATTGGATTCAGAACTGGGTTTCTAATATGTATTTAATAAATCCTTGGTAAGTCCTTGTTGATTGCCTGGTGGATTCTTTTTTTAACATTGTAGATGGACTTTCCATCTGCTACTAAACCCTAGTTCACTTAATTCCAGATTTGACCCACATAAAGTGATTTATACTCAACCCTTTCTACAACGTTTATGTTCCATATAGTTCAACATGACCCCAGTTTAAATACTCTAGTAGGAAATACTCTAAACTACAAAGGAAAATATGTACACATAAATACTAAGGCAGATTTATAGGTAAAGATTGCAAAAGAATATAAGCAGAAGTGAATGACTATGCTCTTTAAATACTTTAGACATTCCAATATAAAATTGTCAGTAACAGGTAAAATTTGGCATGGCAATATCTGTAAGAATTAAGACCATGTCATAGGATCAATATTCATGTTTTTTGTTTACTTTGTTCAGTAAAGAAACTGTCAAGTTTACAAAAAAGAGAGAGATGGAAGATTCTCTTAGGTATGACTGGTCACTTCTTTTACCTTGATCCACTAAAACCATTGTCCCCAGATCTTCCATTTGGAGGATGCTGCAACCATCCATTCTACTTATAAATCAATGCTAATGTTTAATAAAGAAACTCTTATAATAGAGTAAGCACAGAAAACACAATGATAAATAATAACCACTTTTAAATATTGGTTATATTTTTTAAATATGAAGATTTATAGATATCTAAATAGAGTATGAGAGATAATTGATACACAAAGCCAAAGATATGGGGAATTCAGGTGAGCATTAATTATCCAGTGTTTATGAGGGTATTTATGGTACTAACAGTAATTTATGCAAGGCTATATGTAAATCATCAATGATACACTCTTGCCCCTAGTGTAACTGTAGGGTCCAGTTTGGGTTTTAATACTTATTTTCCTTTTTCTTTTTTCTTATTTATATTTTCTTATTCATAGTAAAGAACAGGCAGTAAAAAGCTCTAGATTCTGGTAGCTGATTTCTACAATTGTCATCACTCAGCAGAAGGTGACTTTATGGGATTGTACCGAAGTCACTTCTCTAATAGTACTCCCTAGGACATTTCCTGGATCCAAATAGTCAGTTATTTTGTTGAGAATGAGACTTTTGATTCTGAAAAGTAGCCCTTTGTGGAGGAAGAGAGGGAGACAGCAATTGTCTCCTTTGTGACATTTTCTCTTTATCTAATGCAGTCCTTTCTACATGGTCTAGGTCAATTGTTCTCTCAGAAAACTTCTGTCCCTTCCTTTCTTACTGGACACTACAGAAAGTAGAGGAAAACCTCAGCCTGGAAGCCAATTTCTACTTCTCTGAAGTAGAAATCAGAGCTTTGAGTTTGTAATTGGGGAAAACGTGATAAAACACATCACTGTCACTCAAGAAAAGAACCAAGTTAAGTTTTCTCAGTATTTAGTTGGCAGGTTAAGCTAATGATCCCCTCAGTTCTATGAACATTTGATCTGTCCTATTAATAATCTCAGAAGAAAATGCACTCTTTGTAAAACAAAATGCATAAGCTAGGTATTCCAGAATATAAAAATATTTTTTTTAATATGAAGCTATTTTAAACCAAAAGATTAAAGATAAGCAAATGAAAAGTTGATACGTGTTAGATGTTAGCAAATATTTCACGAAATAGGTTAGATTTTTATCTATTATTATCCACAGTAAAGACTAGGAAGTATTTATATAATATTAGAGTATTTAAATTTAAATGCCATCTATTTGAGTTTGGCAAAGAAAGGGAAACCCTTATAAACCTAGGATTATTGCCAAACATTTGCTTTAAGTCTTACCATTCTGGTTCAACAGAACTTTATCTTTCCAAAAAATCTCTTTAATCAAATTAATACCTTCATGGTGAAGCTATTTATAATGTAGATGTCATGCAAAATCTTTTCTATTGACTATATTATACATGCTATTCTTATGAGGTGTATGAAAAAATTCAGCAGGGTCTCTTACTCATTGCCAATAACAAGGGCAAATATGTGAGCAAGTGAGGACAAAGAGAGCTCAGTTGTAAATATCAGCACTATATTGATTACATTTGAGTCACTGTGACCAAATTGTCTGGAGATGTTTTAATGGAGGAAGAATTTACTTTGGTTCATGGTTTCACAGGATTCAATTCATCATGGTAATGACAACATGAAAACAACTTACATTATGGCAAATTAGAAAGACACACGCACACACACAGAGAGAGAGAGTGAGTGAGAGAGAGAGAGAGAGAGAGAGAGAGAGAGAGAGAGAGAGAGAGAGAG
>NC_045030.1:158578780-158581022 GCF_008632895.1 Mastomys coucha
CTCTCTCCTTCCTCTGTTTATTCAATCTGGGTCCCATGTGAAAGTACTCTTCATATTCAGAGTGAAGATTTCTTCTAGTTAGTCTCCAGAACTTTGCCTCATCACTTCCAGAATTCTAAACCCATTCAAGTTCAAAATGAAGAAGATTAACCATCACAAGCAGGCATCTGTAGAGTTATTGTGGTTGTTAGTGTTCACTGGCAATTTGACAGGATTTGAAGTCATGTAGGAGATACATCTCTAAGTATACCTTTGAGGGATTACTTAGGCTATGTGTATACTTGTGAGGAATTGTGTTAAATAAGTTAACTGAGATAGGGAACCCTGTACTAAAAGTGAGTGACAAAATTTACTGGTCTTAGGTCCTGAACAGTTTATACTGTTTTTATAAAGGGGGAAAGTAAGCTGGTTACACACATTCATTGTTATTTGCTTTGATTGTGAATGCAGTGTGACTAGCTGCCTTGTGCTCTTGCTGCTGTTCCTTCTCTACTGTGATGGACCTTATCTTTGAACTGTGAGTCAAAATAAACCCTTTATACTTTAATTTGCTTTTATAGAGATATTATACCACAGCAGCAAGTAAAGAAACCAAGACATCAAAGTTACTACAGCCTACTAATGGCAGAAATAGAGGTGTACAGGATTCAACAGGTTAAGCCTTGTACTTACCCAACAAACCCATTGATTTTCTCTTTTGCTTGTGGGTCATCATTTAGTTCACAGTTACTTAACTACAGCTCTATTGAAATTTGAATTCACATAGTTGTTATTAGGAAATGAGCCTTTTCTTGAATGATGTTTAGTGATATATCTGGCCTCTCTACACATTAGACTCCATTAGCACCAATCTTTCCTTATTCATGACAAACAAGTATATCAACATTTACCAAATATTATTTAGAAGAGTAAAGCAATCCCCCCAAATGATTTTGGTCACCTCTTCACATATATGCACAAAGAAGGACTCTATTTTTTAATCTCCTTTACGCCTGTATGAGTTGTGAAACATCAGGTATCAGGATTCAAATTAAGAGTTGAGGTAGAGATCAGTCTCTTAATTTTCCTTTAGTGCTACATAGTGGTCTGAGTACCCAATTACAATGTATGAAAATGATCCCAACTATGATTATTATATTATATAGTTTTCTACATGGACCTGCAGCTCAAAAAACCCCTGCTTTCAACAATTACCATTTGCAATACTGAAACTAGAAGGAGACTGTTACAATGTTAGACAAGTCAGGTCTTCTTCGTTAGCTCAAAACTCTACAATGACTCTCACTTCATTGATCTTGTAAATTTTCCCTTTAGCTTTCAGACCTCAACTTTCGTTGCTGTTATGTTAGCCCAGAGATTGGCAAATACCTACTGTAAATGTTTAAAAGCATGGTAAATAAAGATTTTATTTTATTTTTTAGACTTCATGAGCCATGCAGTCTCTGAAGACCAGAGACTTTGAGTGTATATATTGTATTCTACATTTCTATAATAAATATATTTCACTCTGGTTTGGGGCACACCCCACCTACAGCACCATATTTTTTTAATTAACTGGGTGTGATTGTTTCATCATTTGGTTTTCTGCTCAGAAACTTATAAAATAAAAAGTGTTTTCACTTAATGTTGTCTGTAGTCTTAGAGAGTAACAGAAAATCAATAACGTAGTTGTGGTGTTTCAGTTCCTCAAGAGAGTAGCTACGCCTTGTACATGGAAATGCCTTCCTAGTAGTTTCTGTCAATTTTGCTCAAGAATCCTCAAAAGACACTCTAAATTCAAAGAAGCATGAAGGTGAACATCTTCCATCTGGTCTATGAGCTGTTCAATTATTAACATCATTTGCCATCTGTTCTAGGTATAGTGTGAACACTGAGAATGGAGGGGACAGGTAATCAGGGAATGCTCCAACTACTAAACTAGAAACAGAGGTAGCAATAGCACCAATGGTAAACCACACTGGACACTTGTTGGATGATATTGTTGGTTAAGTTTTCCAGACTACTTTTATGTATTGGACACTTGCACATGTATGCTCATGTACACACACACATGTATGTAGAGCACATGGTGCAATCCTTATTTCAGGATTATGAATTGCTTAACTGCTATCACTATGCCTGTAGAAGCTCTTGTTGCAGTTAATGAAAAACTACAATTTAAGATTTATACTTTTTTTGTTTTTATTATTATTATTATTATTATTATTATTATTATTAGATATTTTCTTTATTTACACGTAAA
>NC_045030.1:158581032-158585084 GCF_008632895.1 Mastomys coucha
GCTGTCTTTTTTCCACTGGGTGGTTTCAGCAGATTTATACTTTTTAAAAGTAATTGTTATTCCATACATATATGTATAGGTATATGAATATCATCCTACATTTTAATAGGGGAGGAGGGATTTGTAGCAAAGCACAGAAACCCAGTGTTGCTAGTTTAAATAAATGGGAAAATGCTTTTAAGGGATGATTTTTAGGAAAATTATTTTGAGATAATGTCCCAAATCTCCAAGGATACGGAATTAATGATCTATACAATGAGAAGAATAAATTCTTTAAATCTTGCTGCTGTCACTAATCAATATGGGACCTAGGTAAGTCAGTCTATGTGCCTCAGTCCCCTTTGTGGTAAAATGGAGAGAATGATTCATTCTTAAAAGAAAATTAAGCTTTTTGAAAGTATACATTGAGATATCTAACTGTAAGTGTATATAGTATATAATAGTTCTTTGTTTATAAAGTATGCTCAAAAGATTTTAGTATGATATAAATATTGTTGAGAGTGTAAACAGTTAACCCAACTCAGTAACTTAATGAGGTAGTCATCAAATTAGATTGGCTATTATTCTGTATTATTTCTGCTTTTGTCTTATTTGATTCCATCTGCCATGCCAGTTTCAATCCTACCAGAACTTTTTGAGCCCTTTTATTATTTACTTAGTATGTCAGGGTTTTTTTTGTTTGTTTGTTTAATTTCTCAAAAGACTTTCAATGGTATGCCAGTTTATAGACTATTTTCTGTAAATCAATGGATAAGAAAAAGGACAGGGTCACAAGATAAGGAACACATTGAGAGGATGAAGGGATGATTGCAGGCTGCTGAATTCCTGAATGCAGTCCCTATGAGGAACTGGAGAAGGGACACAAAATGCAGGGGTTCAGAAGAGATAAAAGTGGATCATATGAGAGTTATTTTCTAAAAAGCAAGAGGCCTTTAGGGATTTATATTTATACTAATGGTTTCAAATGGGCTAATCAAAAATAATTGGCTGACATTAGGAGGAGACAAACTGAAAATGAGGATGAATCATTGAAACTCTACAATTGAATATAGAACATGCCTTATTGAAAGGTCATGAATTCCTTGATACTAGAGATAGGCAAGAGTTTAACAATTTGTTGGAGATACCAGATAGTTTATAGGAATATATGACTATGTAGTTTTCATTTGTGGAACATTAGCTATAGGTGAAGGTCGTTAGACTCAGAAATCTAAGAGAGGAAGCTATATTGAAGCCATGATGGAAGTTTAGGAAAGACATGTTAAACTCAGCTATATACATGTGTTAACTCCCAGAATTTTCTAATCATCTGACTGAGTTTTAATAAAATTGCTCCAATATAATCCACCCCACACAATCGTTCAGTTGTGCTGTAATTTTTTGTGAAGAATCTAATGTCAAACTTATAAGATATAGGATATGAAAATTTGAATCTCCTAAATAGCAGCATATAATTTTTCATTAAATTTGAAAAAAAATAGGAGTTGAATTGCATATAACCCAGGTGTCTATCAAACCAAATACATGGAAACCTAGAAGCAACAATAGGACCTTCCTAAAACCCATTTCTTTCCTTCTTCTGTTGCTCAGCTTCTGCTACAAGTTGCTCAGAGGGAGAGAAGTCAATGCTGTTGGTAGTCAAAGCCTGTTTGGTACATTGTTGTTTCTTCAGGGAGTCAATAGCCTAAAGAACTGAGAGATTGATTGATAAATAAGATCATGTCTATGTTTCCTCTTGCCCTGGATGCCTTTCTCCCAACTTGGAAGAGATAGGTTAAGATTATAATCACCAACATATGGCTTGGAAAGACTTAAGGGGTTTTGAGGAATGAGCTGGGGGGACACCTATGGGCTGTCACTGCTTTGCACACCTGCAGAATATACATATAAATCCAGGTGCAAAAACAGTATCCCACCAAATCTGGCCAATCTTATATCCCTCCGAATTTGCATAATCCTCCTAAGACAGTTTTCTTTTTCCTCAAATGAATAGGGGCTGGAGGTTCTGTTTATAAATCAGCAGTTACTGGTGCAGGTGAACACTGTAAGCCATCAGGAGGTACTTTCCTATGGCTTCTCCTAAGGACACTCAAAGCAGCAGCATGAACCCAAAACCATCTGCATCATATATTCTCACTTATTATTTACTTTTGTAGATCATCTTTGTCCTAGCTCTTACTCATTCCCTGCAACCTTTTTTTTTACACCTATAACTTCTTATACTCACCTCTTTCATATAAAAGGAAAATAGGAAACAATAGATAAACTTAGTTTTAAAATGGAGAATTTGCAGTTCATTTCCAAGATCTGCCTTTCTTTCTGGTTCATTACTATGGTTACCAGATTTAAGACTTCAGAAACATAACCTGTCTCTAGGCCCACAGGGAAGATTGATTGCAGTAAACCACAGAAGACAGAGATTGATCACAAGGTGAAAATATCTCCAGTATCTGGTGATTTAATTGTTAGCCAACCAAGTTCCTGTATAAGCAGATATGCACAAAGACAAGCAGCAAAGAATTTAGGTGTTGCCCCTTTTCCTCTCCCAAACTGCTAGTTCAATAGATTTATGAGGAGCCTGGAGAACTGCTCCTGTGGCTCTCAGAAGACCTATTTTCACAGAAAATGCTCTGAACTCCTTGGCTGATGTTGCCTTCCCCTCTCCAGCTGTATGCTCTCTAATAAAGCAAGGGTTGTACCCAGCTGAAACTGACATAGCATCAATACCAAAAGCACAGGTCACCAAGTGAGGAGCCCACTGACTTGTGAACATCAAAGTCCTCAGCTGAGCTTTACAAGATAAAGGGGCTTAATGAGTTTGGGCAGGTGTGACAGTTAGTATAAGAAACAGCATCTATACCTGCCATGATAGCAAAGAAGTCCCGAGACCTTCTGGAGCTAGGCGTACTTCTTAAAGGTGTCTGAGGAGGTTTACGAAAGAGAAACACCAGTGAGTTTGTTTACTTGCCTCTCAAAACATTTTGCTGTGTGATAGCTCATGACTGTACTTTTGTGGTGTCCAAAACAATCAAACTCATCAAAGGAAAAAAAAAGGTGGTAAATGCTATGGGCTGGGAGAAGGAAAAGTGCACTAGTCAAAGGTTACAAAGGTTCACTAATGCTGGACAAATAAATTATAGGGTTTTAATGTATAGTAATATAAGTGCAGGTTAAATGCTCTACTATACCTATACTTGAGATTTGCTGTGAGAGGGTAGAGCTTAGGTATTCTTACAGAAGACAAGCAGAGCGATATGCTAATTGGCGTAATTGTGGTTCTCATTATATTAAATATGTATATCACATCCTCAAGTTATACTCCATAAATGCAGTTTTATAAGTTATACCTAATAAAGCTGAAAGAGTCATAATGAAAATAATCTAATATTGCATGCAAAATGCATGTCCATACAAATCTTTTTTCTGTGGCCCAACACATACATACTTTCCCACTCATTAATAAATCTAGCATAATAAACACTGAACTAAGCAGTACTTACTTTTTTCAAAGTAGGAATAACTGCAACATTTTCTAATCTGTGTCCTAATTTTTATATCTTTCCATTGCTGCCAAGCCACTAAATTTACTTCAACCACTTCTCACACTTCAAAAAATATTTCATTAAATGGTTCTAGTTTCTTTGCTGTTAGAATTCATTCATTAAATATTTTCTGAACATCTACTGTGTGATATGAATGTACTGTTTATAGGAAAATCTGAAAGAGAAGCATCCAAATGGCTGTCAGAGTCCCGAAAGACTGAGAGGTCTATTAAATACTGCTTACATTCATAACAACTGTTGCCTACCAAGTTCTACAAGGCACTGTGGATTCATACAAGTCTGTGAGGCTCCTCACTATGTTCCAGGTCTTGCACTAGATCCTGAAACTTGCTGTTGAGACCTACACACTGTTTGTACATCACTTCTTGTACATATTTGTGAAGATCTAGCATGAGATAAGTCTATGTATTCAAGAGATCCTAAGGAAGGGTAAGCCAGCCTAAATATAGCCATCTCCTGAGAGGCTCTGACAGTATCTGACTAACACAG
>NC_045030.1:158586160-158589339 GCF_008632895.1 Mastomys coucha
AAAGAGGTTCTTCTGTTTAAAACAACTCTTATACCATTTTCCTGATACGTTTCTGAAAGCCAGTAGAGAGTACATGGAAAAAGTTGATGAGTACTGCAGGTATGCTAAGAGCCACCATTTGGATACCTCATTTGCCATCTGGTGTAAATAAAGAGCCCAGTAGTGAGTGAAATCTGTCTCATTGGCCGTATATGTTGCAGTTACTGTGACAAAAGTGAGTTCTTTGTTTGCAATCAGATTGTGCTCACAGAGCACAGCATTTCTCTAAGAAAACTCAGTCATTTGTGTGTGTACCTTATTTGTTGTTTACATTAGACCTTTCTAAACCTTTCCTTTCTTGGCATGTGGATCATTATTTGCCTATGCACAAGATCCTTTAGCAGGTTTCCAGGCTTCTAGCCACTGGATTCCTGCAGCATACACAACCCGCATTCCCAAAGTTGTAAATTAAAATGCCTCCAGATGATGATGAATATCCCCTGGGCCAGGGAAAACATACCCTCTGTCCAAGAACTACTGCCTTTGATCAAAGGAGGTGGCTGTGATACTGACTCTCACTTTCATCTGAAGTTCAAGGTATGGGACAATCTCCAGGTTCCTGTGATGTAGATGTGAGGTCTAAGAGCCAGGTGGGTTGAGGCCATTTTCTCTTGAGCTCCAAATGCCACCTCTAAGAATGTAGTTTTCACTATCTTTACTCTTACTTAATTCTGCCTTTCTTATTCACAGGACAAAGACAAACATGCAATGGTTTACTATTAATTTTATAATACACACACTGTACTGGCTGGTTTTGTGTGCCAACTTGACACAGGCTGGAGTTATCACAGAGAAGGGAGCTTCAGTTGGGGAAGTGCCTCCATGAGATCCATATATGGGGCATTTTCTCAATTAGTGATCAAGGGGGGAGGGCCCCTTATGGGTGGTGC
The DNA here is from genome assembly GCF_008632895.1 of Mastomys coucha. Lineage (NCBI taxonomy): Eukaryota > Metazoa > Chordata > Mammalia > Rodentia > Muridae > Mastomys > Mastomys coucha. Next base: position 158,587,090 of record NC_045030.1, read on the forward strand.
CATTTCTGGGCTGGAAGTCTTGGGTTCTATAAGAGAGCAGGCTGAGCAAGCCAGGAAAAGCAAGCCAGTAAGGAACATCCCTCCATGGCCTCTGCATCAGCTCCTGCTTCCTGACCTGCCTGAGTTCCAGTCCTGACTTCCTTTGTGATAAACAGCAATGTGGAAGTAAGCTGAATAAACCCTTTCCTCCTCAAATTGCTTCTTGGTCATATTGTTTGTGCAGGAATAGAAACCCTGATTAAGACCCACACACATGTTACTTTTTTCTAGACAAAAATGTTCTTTATGCTGCATTAGAGTTTTTCTGCACCTGTCTTTTTCTTCTTGTTGATCCCTAAAGCTGCATGAACACACTTTTTAGGCAATTTTTCCATCTTCTCCCCTTTTCTAATGAACTCCATAAAGGAAACACTAAAAGCTACTTGTTTAGCCAGAAAATTTTAAGATTGTCTATCACCTTAAAGAAAAACTTAAGGTAGAATACATTTCTTTAAACCTGTCTTGCATGTATCCAAAAGCATTCATTTTTCTAAATAGGTATGATTGTGTCAAATGCTATTTCATTAAACAGGCAGAAAATAACTCCAGATTGATCCAAGGGTTTCCTCATCTTCCTGTGAGCTCGTTGCCAATGAGACCAGCACTGATAGAAGACTAGTGAGTGTTGTGCTTACCTAAATCAAACCATTTACATTCAGTTTGATCTTTTTATTTGAGTCCTAGTTATGCTGAAATAACAGCAGCTTGACTAACAATGAGGTATCTTATAACAATTAGGAGGTAGACAGTAAAGGAAGACTGAAGAAACCCATAATAGTCTTTATACTATTAAAGAGCTAGGTCCCAGGCTTCATTTCAGGAATGGAAAGCAAAAGAATTATTTTGTGAAGGCTGCCAATTTGTTTGGGAAAACCAGCACAGAACTTAACATTGCCAACTATAAGATTCAGTGGGAAGAATTTGATTGTTTATTTTACCCTCAAGCGGGTTGACACTCAGTACTCCTAGATTCTGAGCAATGGGCCAGGAGAAAGTGTATCTTAGTTTCCTTCAGGTTTTTTATGATGTAATTTCAATATGAGTAATTTCAGAAATGAGGCTTCTTGAGAAGACAGTGTCAGAGATGTGGTGACAGAAAGTGGTAGAATATCAATAAAGGGTGTCAATGTTCAGAGGGTTACCATGGTTCATACAGTAAGCTTAGACCCCTGAAACTTGGGCTTAACCTAGCAAGGTTTGACAATGCTGGAGATTTAGCCATCAGCCAATAGATATCTTTAGTTGAGAACTCTTTTACTTTTTCTTCACAGCACTTCTAGCCTGCACCGAGGATGCATGGAGTATGTCTCTCATGCTTGGCTACATTCCTGTCACCAGCTTTTCTCTTTATCTTGGTCTGCCAACGCCTGAACTATTCTACCTTGCCATTTTCTTCCTGTCATGATGGACTAGACTCTCTGAAACAATGTGCCAAAATAAATATAGCTTTCATTTAAGTTGTTCCATCATGTGTTTTGTTCACAGTGACATGAAAAGTAACACAGACTGCTTCTGTATATTGGCCTCTTAAGTTATTTTTATTTCGTTCTAGGTTGATATGTGTTAGCTTAAAAACCCACTAACAAAAAACTTTGTTTTTATGTTTGTTTGTCTGTTTGTTTGTTTTTAACTTAGCCAGGTTTTTGACCACATGGAGTTGCTTTCTTCATACAGCTCATGAAACTGTACATAGCATCTTTTGGTCACTAACAGGAGCTTTGTGGTTTCCCTCAGTTTCTGCTGCCTTTTGAAGGCCAAACCCTCCTCACTGTCAACTACATGATTGAGTTCCCCTTTTTCTGACCTCTTCCTTCCCTACAAATCTCCTTGCCTTCCCTCCTGCATAATGGGCCCATTGTTTAAGATATCATCATGTTCTAAAGGGTCTGATCTCTCAGGTAATGCTAGACAAATACTGTCAAATTAAGTTTACTGCATATGACTGCCTCCACAGCCATCTCTTTTGCTTTGATAAGCCACCATCTGTCAGTCTTCTTCACAGACTTCCAAAAGCAACATGGCCCTTCTGACAAGGTTAGAAGCCCAGTGAGATCTATGTTAGGTGTCTGACTTTCAGAGTTTAGACACCATTGTCTTTCTCTAAGCCACCAAGTTTCTGGTGATTGGTTACAATGATGGGAAGCCCTCGGAGCTCCCAGGGTCTCAACCACCAATCAAGGACTGCACATAGAGGGGTCTGATTGTTCAAGC
>NC_045030.1:158591549-158597651 GCF_008632895.1 Mastomys coucha
ATGTAAATAAAGAAAATATCTAAAATAAAAAAAAAGATTTTTTAAAAAAAAAAATACTTGTTACTCTGATTATTCAAACAACACCTGTTTAAGACAAGCTTTCCTAACTGAGCAATTAAGGGGGTGGTTAAATAAACTCTGCAGCCATTTTCTTGATCTTGTTTTTCATTCTAGTCTGGCCCTAACCATATGGAAGGATAGTTTTGTAGTTCTAATCGATATACCACAATAAACCATCTCTAAAGTCTTTCGGAAGATTCTACTTTGTGAGCAATTAGAGTCTTCCAGCCCCTAAGGTGTTATGTTCTCAGCACTTTTCTGGACCCAGGTCTGTGTGACAGAATGAAAGCACTGCATTGTTTGTCTGACTTGTAGGCTCTCTTCCCTGTGTCTGTCTCTGGCATGCTGCTATGCACAGGGTATTGCCCTCCAGCTTCTCTTCCTTCCTTTCCCTTATTTTCCTATTCCCTCCTAATTTTTTCCTGTGATTTCTTTCCTCATTTCTTCATTTGCTTGCGTCCTTTTTTTTTTGCCAGTCTCTTATCTCCTCTTCACATTTTTTTCACCTTCCTTGTCAGATCTCATCCTTCTCCCTAGATTTTTGCCTCTCTATTTTATGCTGATTTTCTAGCATGTGTATCCAGCCCTGATCTCTCATCTTCAGGAGAGGCTATGGCTTCATGGACCATTCTATGATGGTGTCTCAAATTTTGGCTTATTAAACACCAAGCTCATATCTGAACAGTTTGTTCTTTATCATGCAATTTTACAATCCTTCTCTTGATAAAGTCATACTCTGCCAAGTCAGCTTAAACGTTTTCTTGACATTTTTATGTCCAGTTAATCCATGACATTTTAATTTTGCTTTCTTAGTTTTTTCATCTTCACTTAAATATGTTGGCACTTTATATTCTAGCTTTGATTATAAAAAGAACCTTTTGTTATTCTCTTGTATCCAATCATTTTCTGTTTGAAGAATTCTCCCTAGTCTCCAGGTGAATTAATTTTTCTATAATGCAAATCTTACCATGGCATACTCCTGTTTAAATACCTTTCATGTTTCCCTATCACCTTCAGGAGGAAGCTAAATTTCTTTGTTATGATACAAAACCTTTCCTTGCATAGTAACTGCTCACCTCTCCAGCTTCCTCTTTTGTTATTCATATTTGAAGGAGCCCCAGAATTAGCTTGGTGTTTGTTTTAGTTAGTTTTATCTAGAGGACCTGAAATAAAGATATGAGCACCAGTTATCTGAGAAGCAATATCAAGAGCTAGTGGAGGGGTAGTAAAAGAGCCACCTCTCTATTGTGGAAAGGCAACGCACCAACTCTTGGTGCACTAGTAAGCAGAATTATTATGAGCGTCCAAAAGTCAATCCCACAGGAATCACTGGAAGCAAGCAAGTATAGAGAATCTCTATAAAGGGACAAGTAAACTATAATATTTTTCCTCAGTCCCTAACAGTTATTTGTAGAAGGTCATTCAAGTATAAGTTCTCTGCATTTTCAGCCTACCTTGAAAAAAAATGAACATGCTGTTAGGACCAGAGTAAGGTACACTCTCTTTTCTTAAATCAAATCAAGGTATAGGCTGTAGTAAAAAGTCATTAGAACATAGAAACATCGCAGTGATAGTGGGTGATATATCCACAATTTCTCACATGTAGACTCTCCAGTGTATTGCCATAGTACTTCTATAGTCTCTATCATGAACATGTCTCATCTACTACATAAGAAGTGTTTGTGCTCATTAATCTAGCTTTCCATGGACTGTGAGCATCCCAAAGCCATTAGACTTTATATGTTACATTTATATAGAGTATATGAATAAATTAATAAATTGAAGGTAAAGGAAAAAGAAATTTGAAGAATAGAAAAACAGACTAAAAACAAAAGAAAAAAAGAAACTATGCTTAAGTGGGAAGGTGAGTAGTAACAAAAATAGAGATAGTGAATCACAACCTGTGAAGCAAGAAATAATTGGAAGGAGACATGAAAAGGGCAGGAATCTTCTTCTGCAAGGCCGATTCTGCAAATCACTTGCATCTTGTATAAAGGAGTTCCTTATTATAAGCCCTACAATATCACACATCTGCCATCATACATAACAAAATAGAGAAAGCTCAAAAGAAAATTCTCTTCAATGTAAAAGGTCACCATGTTCCTGACAAGTACCAGCTCTGTACCCTGATAATATAGAGAATTACAAAGCAGCATGACGGTTATCCTGGATGTCTTCTGCAATTAAGTTTAAATTTCTAATCCAGGCAGTTCTGTTGAAACCTTGTCTAAAGTCTTCAATTTTTTTCAGGTAAAAAGCAAGTAGGACTTCTACTCTGGGGAATAGTTACAAGCTTTCAACATCACACTTGCTCAAGAAGTAGTTAACTTCATTAAGAATCTACAAAATCATCTTTAAACACCTTTAAAAACATGTGGAAGAAAGTGAAAACAATCACAGCAATAAAGGGTACACACACTATTTCACTATATCTTCCTGAAAGGAAAGAGAATTAGGAATCACACGTAAGCAATTTCCTTTCCAAAGACAAGATAAAGGAGATCTACAGGGATTTCAAATCTAAACATGTCTTGCATATTTTCTCTTTGTTAATTTTTCAGTGATTTGTTTCCCAACATGGGACAAGTTCCCATGGTTTAATTGCATTAACATGGCCATATTAGCAGCCAAGACAGGAGTTAATTGTAGCACTGCTGTTCCTAAAAGGCATGGTGAGATGCTATATGGACTGTCACCACTCACTGGATGCTTGTTAGAGAAAATAATCAGGGGTTCTAGCCTGCGCCATTAAATTAAAATTTCTTAGAAGGAAGGGCATGTATTTGTGCTCTCCTTTGGTCTCTCAGTGATCCTCATACACATGTACATTTGAGAACCATGCCCTAGAGAAGGATGATGAATGACTATCATGTCAACAGCAGTTTGTGAACTCTTTGTTGTGTCCAACAACTGGACTATGCTTGTGACGGTTTACTGCTAAACCTTATTTATTTAATTTATTTATTTATTATTTATTTTGTTTTTGGAGACAGGGTTTATCTGTACAGCCCTGGCTGCCCTGGAACTCACTCTGTAGACCAGGCTGGCCTTGAACTCAGAAATCCACCTGCCTTTGCCTCCCAAGTGCTGGGATTAAAGGCATGTACCACCACTGCCCAGTGCTAAACCTTATTCTTATTGCTAGTATAAGGATAAGCTTTTCTTAAACAACCTTAGTAATAAAACAATCTTAAATGTTCCCATTGGGTTTGTAGAATAGATGAAACAACGGTAGACTCATAATAACTTGTTTCATTCCCTTTCTCTTTTATATTAAATATCTTTATATCAATTGATCTACACACATCCTCCAGACATTCATCCTAAACTCAACATATAATGTTGAGATGCATGAGAACTCTAAAAGAGAATGAACTAATTTAAAAGTTATGATCTCATCATGAGGCATTAGATTCTTGGCCTTCTCTTAAACATGTGCAATTAAGAACTTGATTATTTGCTTCTGACATACAAACCTGTCTATCTCAAAAGTATGAGTGTTTATTCTAAGCCCAATCCAAATTCCAAGGATGGGAGGATACCTGACTTTATGCATAAAGATATACATAATATCATATATCTGTTTTTTTTGGTGAGTATAACATTTGAATCTAGATGACTAATGTATTTTCTTACTAAGTGAATCCAATCAAAATGAGCTTTCTTTCATACTCAGTTGAGTGTGCAAAAATCCATTTTTTCAATGTAGTCTCTTGGGCACAGTTTGCCTTTCACTGATGTGAGGAAAAGAACTAGCTGTTACCCAAGGAATACCCTCATATGTGTGATTTTTCAGAAATTGGTTTTGGTATAACAGTACTGAGAACACTGTCTTGATAGGTAGAGGATTCATTCTGGTTATCTTTCACTGATGAGATGGAAAAATAACTACCCATTGCCCAAGGAATCCCTTCATATGTGTGATTTTTTTTTTCAGAAAATTATGTTCAGTTTAACGTTAAATGAAACACGCTCTTGATAGGTAGCTGATGTGTTCTGTTTAGAGGAGATGCAGAAACGTATAGGGCTGTTGCATATACAGAAATACATCTCCCCAAATGCTGCAAGGCTAGGTTTTTCCACTGCAAGCACTGGCAATATTAAAGGCTGGACAATTCTTTGCTGTCAGAAGCTGCCCTGGACATGGTGAGATTTATAGCACCCCTGATCATTACACAGTAGATGATGCAAGAACTTTGTCTCCTGTATGAGTGACCATCAAACAAATCTCCAGACATTGCCCAATGTCTGCTGGGAAGCAAATTCACCCCAGGTTGAGAAATAATGCTCTGGCTAAACTCTTGGAAAGAAGTAGAAAAACAGAGAAAGAATTTAAGCAGGGCTCTCCAAGACTGATCCTATTCTGATTATACATTAATGAGCTCTTCATTTGCTGAGGTTTATTGGCAGGTTCGACTTAGTGGTAGTGACATTTGCATTCCAGCAGCCTTCTTTCAAAGTCATTTATCATTCCAATTGGGTTTGAAGGGTTTTAATGTGGGGAAAGTTCTCATCTACTTAAGACCTAGTTAGGTACAGCACCAGCATTGTATCAATGGAAAGTAAAGCTAAGATATTAACTTTCCTCCTGATTCTTTCCATTGCCCTTGTTTAGATACAAAATACAAACACATTATCTCATTCTGATGATGAATGCAGGCCACATTTTCCCATGTAGTTCATTTTGATAGAATAAGCACAAGAGGAGTGTTGTGTGGGCAGGCAATTGCAGCTATGCTATTTAATATGATGTATTGGCACAACTTGCCCCAATAAGCTGAGAATCAGTTTTGTCACCCAGAATCTGCTACCTATTTCTGTGGAAGAGAAAGTATAGTGCTTTTCACATGTTAGGGCCTGTTCATGAATTGTGTTTATCATTTGCATATATGTGTGTTTATTTGTGTATGTGCATGTGAGTGCAAATACATTCATCCCACAGACTACTTCATGTCTACTTCAGAGGGCAACTTTGACTATCAGTCTTAGCTGTCTATCTTGTTTGAAACATGGCCTCTTCTTGTTCATTGTTTGCATACACCAGACTAGGTAACCCAGGAGCTTCTGAGGATTCTCTTCTCTCTACTCCCCATAGCCCAGGAAGAGTGGAGATTACAGATGTTGAATTCCTGTGCCTGGCTTTACATGGTTTCTAGGGATCTGAACTCAGGTCTTTATGCTTGTGTATCAAGCCCTTTACCCATTAAGCCATCTCTCCTGACTCTGTTTCATTAATTTTACTCAAGGAAATTCATTTAATATTTATCACAATCCTGCGGTGGGAATAACTTGAATTGCATGTTAAAGGTGAGGAAAAGAGGAAGAAGACTTTAGGTATTTAGGGATTTGTTTTTAAGTATTCTGCTAATCATAGTACATGTTGACAACTTAAGTCTTTCATTTTAAGAGAAGCAAAACCACATCCCTAAAACAACAAACCATCTCACAAAGTACCAACCTCACACAAAATTATTCTGAGAGCATGCATGGTAAAGTGAGATAAAGCAAGGCCCCTTCAAATTTTGTCAAAACACAGATTAAACACAGATTAAACACTAAACACCCCTTGGTATTCGTCGAAACATGGATTACTACTTCTTTACCAATTACAGCAAAATTTTATTATTAGTTTGTCACCTTATAGAGAAGATTTACTAAGATGCCATCAAAGAATTTCCACTCCTCTTTTGGGCACCATCTAGACTAAACTCCCATTTTAGATGAAATGTCCCTTACATGGCTTAACTTGTAGAAACCATGCCCATTCTTCCATACCTGGCTATTCATGTCAGACAATAATAAGACAATATACTCGATAGGAATACACTTCTTCTTGGTCATTTTGGCCTGAAGGAAACTGATGTTTATTTGCATATAAAGAAGTATAAAGCAAGATATAGCTAGTAATTTTCCAGATGATTGAATTTGTGTCAAAAGGATTAATACAGCTGAGGATACTGTTCAGTGGTAGAGTTCTTATCTAGTATTCATAAGGACTGGGATTCTACCACCACCACCACCACCATATACATACAGGCACAC
>NC_045030.1:158597967-158608700 GCF_008632895.1 Mastomys coucha
CACACACACAGAGAGAGAGACACAGAGAGAGAGACAGAGAGAGAGAGAGAGAAAGAGAGAGAGAGAGACAGACAGACAGACAGGCAGACATTCAAAGACAGTGAGAGAGGAACAGACAAAGACAGAAAGAGACACAAAAAGACAGAGACAGGGAGACAGACACACACACACATATGCACACAGGCACACAAGAGGGGGTGAGGAAGGGAGGGATGGAGAGGAAGGGGTTTATAAGAGAAAAAGAGAGTGGGGAAGAAAACTGTGATGAATTTAATAAGATGAAAATTTACACACGAATTCATATAAAATCCTTTTTGGATAGAAAATATTATCCATATAATCAAGAGATAATGATAGCTGTTTCTGTTGGGAACTCAACGAGCCTTTACAAGATTGACATGAGTACTTTACGCATATTCCATGAATAAAGTTCTACAATCTGGTGTTCTATTTAAAAGAGCCAAAATTCCAGGTAAGGGAATGGCATGCTACTACCGATTGGAGTTACACATTGATCACACCTACACTATTTTTCTGTGACTCATACTTCAAGATGTTCATTAGTAAATGAAAGAAAAGATGACTTGAGTGGTGATTGGCTGTCAGTCACATCACAGAAGGGACTAAGCTAATTTAATATAGAAGATTTCAGAAGACTTACTAGCTTACCATCCTTCAGTGTTTAAAGCAGTTGTTCTCAACCTTCCTCTCATTTCTACCCCTTAAAACAATAGTGTCAACCCCCAACCATAAAATCATTTTGTTGCTACTTCATAATCGTGATTTTACTACTGTTATGATTCATAATGTACATACATAATATGCAGGATACCTGATATGTGACCCCTTTGGTGGTCACAGATTGAGAACCACTGCTTTTGCAGACAGACCATGATGTTTCTGGAACACTTAGAAGTAAGAAACTGACTTCTAACATCTGTTCACATGAACTTGTTTTCTTTTCAAAATAGCTCTTTTTTTAAAATTAAAAATTATGTATATGGGTGTGAGCTTATCTGAGTTTATATGCACCCAGATATGTGGAAGAGCCCACGGAGGGCAGTTATCAGCCTCCATGTGTGTGCTGACAAACGAACCCCAGTCCTCTGGATGTGCAGTTACCTTCTGAGCCATCTCTATAGCCCCAAACATTTCTTTAAAAATGTTCATCATCAACCTTTTAGGAGATTGGAAAGTATCAAGTTGACTTTTTAACCAAAGATGAGATTCTTTATAGAATCAGTTAGAAACTGAGAATGTTCATTTGAGTAACAGGGCCACACTAGCCTGTGAATGCTCATTATTATATGCTGATGAATTTGGTTAGTTTATTTTTTATTTAATTATTTTATTTATATCCCAAATGTTGCCCTCTTCCAGTCCCTTTCCCCTTTGCCTCTGAGAAGATGCCCTACCCCCAGGTATCCCCCATCCTTGGGTTATCAAGTCTGCATAGGATTCAGCTCATCCTCTCTTCTGAGGCCAGACAAGATAGTGCCAGGGGGCCTCGGACGAGCTAGTATATGCTCTTTTGTTGGTGGCTAAGTCTCTGAGAGCTCCCAGGGGTCCAGGTTCATTGACACTGTTGGTCCTCTTATGGGATTGCCATCTCCTTCAGCTTCTTCAATCCTTCTCCTAACTGATCCATAGGATCCCTGACTTCAGTCCAATGGTTGACTGTAGGTATCTGCCTCTGTCTCAGTCAGCTAGTGGTAGAGCTTTTCAGAGCACAGCCATGCTAGGCTCCTATCATGGTTTAGTTTACCTCACTCAGGATGATAATTTCTTGACACCATGCTAGTTAAATCTAAAAAGTCTAATCTATCTGTAGAGATACTGAGACAATGTATCATATTTTCTGGGGTGAACCCAACCAATTTAATAAGCCACTTCTAGGTGATCATGGATGCTAAATCCTTCTGTTCTGGCCTTAAATGGTGAGGCCTACTGTCCTAGTGGAATTGGAAGACTGAGGACCTTGGAACAGTGGTTAAGAAACAGGCAGTGTACAATTCTTGGTTTATGTGTTTGAAGGGCAAAGGACTTCTTAAACTGTTTACCAGTCTGGAGACATGAAGGACTGAAGGCTAAAGCCTTATGAAAAAATGAATGTAATTCCTTGTGTTTGTATGTTTATATCTCTCCAATGGATTAATTAGAAGATGTTTAGATGAGAGAAAATTAAAGTATTTTTAGATGAAAAGTACAAAAGTCTATACCTTAGTATCATTTAAATTTTATATTCCTTTATAAAATATGTACAAGTGAGTCAAACATGACAGTTGTTATTAAAAGGAACAAGTCAGATCTTTAGAAGAGTGAAACTATTTCTGTCCTATAGAACCAAAAAATGGTCTTTTGAGGAGTTAGCAGTGTAGTTAATACTAAAAGATGGGTAGATAAAAGGAGAAAAAATCTCAAAAACTTGAATATCGAAATATCCTTTGTCTGAATTACTATAATTTGAGATATCTGATTAGGGTTCAATTTCCTTATCTTGTTTTAGTCAAATAAAGAGGCTTTATATTTTCTTTTTAATTTTATAATCATTTGTTTATCATCATCATCATCAGCAGCAGCAGCAGCAGCAGCAGCAGCATCACCATCACCACCACCACCACCTATCATCATAATCATCATCATCATCTGTGTGTGTGTGTGTGTGTGTGTGTGTGTGTGTGTGTGTGTGTGTGTGTGTGTGTGTAGATGAGTACAACTTCATGTGCCAAAATGTACAAGTGGAGGGTCAGGACTTTGGGCAGAGACAGGGGTATCCAGCTTTCTTTTTATTGTGGGTTTTGGGAATTGAATTCATGTTTGTCAGGTTTGAAGGGTAAGTGCCTTTAAGCACCATGCCATCTTGCTGGCACATATTTTTCGGGGATAGGATGTACAGAATAAGTGTCTAAATAGTCACCTTGACATTACATGCCCTTAAAGGCATAACTACATTTCCAAGAAGCCATTATTGCTGTTTGGTCGCAGGGCTCAAAGAAATCAGGACTACTTGACATATGGAGATAACTGACATCAGGGACAAAAGCAGGTAAATGCAGTTGAAGCTTCATGTAGTGAAGGCGCTATAACCCTCATATTCTGTGAATATTTCTTGTTGACAAAGATCAGATAATATAAAAATGGGGTTGTCACATACATCTATTGTGTCAACTTCTTTTTTGTGTGTGTGTGTGTGTCAACTTCTAATAGACCAAGTTCTGCCAGTTCTGTCAGTGAAAATCTGAATGTGTTAGATTCTGAGATACTCTGTTTTGATAAAAGAGGCAGTGTTTTGCAAAACACGCAAAAGATAATTAAAGCAAGCACACCTTGCTGTAAATCGTCTGGCCTCTTCTTGAGAGTGCCTCTATTTCACAACCTGACTGTGAGTCAACACCAGGCAACTCTTCCCACACATGCCGGTGTAATCTCAGGGACTGTCTCCATTGATGAAGAATGAATAGCAATGTCTTTGTGTCCTTGTGAAATCATGTTCTTTTTATTTTAAGACTTTCAAAGGAATCAACCAATATTATTTTTCAGAGGCGGTCAATTTCTCAGTGGGAAATTAAAGAGATGACATTATCGGTGGGATGTTGGACATTTGATAATGATGAATTTTTGTTTGCTCCCTTTATCTTGGGTTAGAGTTGATTGGGACCTGTGGAAATTAGTTTGGTAGCACTTGACTAGAGAAAAGCAAGGGGTGCTCTAGGTTCAGAACTGAGGGGAGGAGGGGAATAGTTTTGAGATTAGTGAGATTATTCATGCATCACTTAAAGTAATTATTAATGTAAAAATCCACAGGGAAAAAATACAATTTAGAATGAAAATCAAGATCTGATTCTGTACTTTTATGATTCGACTTACCTATCTTATCTTAGCTTTGATTCTAGCTACCTTTTAAAAAGCATAAAAATTGTAGCATACTTTTTTTTCTGTTCATGTCTGCTACCAAGTGTCTGGTGCAGCGGCTTCACACTGGTACTGTAAGTGGCCAGTACGGGCAGCAATGTTCTATTGCTTTCCAAGACCAAGATAATGGCTTGTCCCCACCTCTGGTGTCTGAGTACACTTCATTTGATGAGGAGCTCCATGCAAACTATCCTAGCACGGGAGTGTTAGTTTTAACAGTGTAACTAAAAAAAATGTCCTAAGAGGCCTGGGATAGTGTTTTTATTTTTTTTTTATTGTAAGTTAGCTTTCACTGTGTATTAAAGTTGTGATTTGTTTAAATTATATACACAGAATGGAGGTTAAAAGTATTTATGTTTATTTAAATTCAGTAATTATTTTGTTTAAAATGATTAATTTAGGACAAATGCTAAATCACACAAGGTATTGGGAAAATGGGCCTAAATCAGGAATTTTCCAAATAAGCCGGGCTCTACAACTCCATTATTTCATAGAGTGGGGAGTGAGGGCATTTTTATACATAAAGAGTTAAAAAAAAAACTGCCCTTCCTAAGATACAATTAATGTTGCCCTTTTCTTCATTATAGCCTTTCACTCAAGTAATAACTTTGGTTGTTTAAATACCTACCAATTTGATGATTTTTGAGATGCACAGACTTCAGGATATCTTCATGGATGACATGAAGCTTCCACTTTTAAATAAATAGAATGTTTTACAAAGAAGTAATTGTAACCCTCATTTGGCATATTTCACACCTTTCCCCCAAAGATCAGGAAAATTGTAAAAGCCAGAGGCCAGACATGATAAGGTGAAACTCTACCTTCTGCCAATGCCAGAAATGCGGCACATATGAACTCAAAACAGCTATGCTTATCAGCACAAGACCTAAATAAGATCAAACCACTCAACTATTTAGCATGAAGTGGGAAGATCACAACCTCTCATCTCTAGATAAGGATCCATTGGCAGATGATAGCTTCTGGAATAGGGATAGTAGTAGTTTTTTGAAGGTGTAGTCTCTGGTAGGCTGACCATGTTCCAGTGGACAGCCCTAAAACCCTGAGTATGTGGGCAACACAAATAGGTCTTATTTGGCTTATATGGGAAGTATTAGTTGTAGAACTGTGGAGTCAGTATGATTAAAATATATCATTTACATATAAGGAATTCTCAAAGAAGCAATACAAGAATTTAAAAATGTTAAAAACTCAAAGAATCCTTTTTTGCTTCTCACATGTTCTATGAAAATCCTTTTTCCTTAAACCCAGCAACTTCATGTGACTAGCTAGAGCCTCCTTCATTTCTCCTGATTTTATCTACCTGATTTCTGGCGCATCACTAAAACTGCTCTCCTACAAGTACCTCCATTTACCTTCTTCCTTTTCTTTCTTCTTTCCTTCCTCTCTTCTTCCAACTCTCCCGTCATGTTTTCCTCATCTCCTATTTACTGATAACCACGTAGAAAAACTACCCTTGCTCATGCAAGCATCTGAAACGACATTCAAGCATCTGGCATCTCATTGCTAGCACCTAAGCCTGGTAACTTTTTGCATGAAGATATATATATATATATGTGTGTGTGTGTGTGTGTGTGTGTGTGTGTGTGTGTGTAGTATGTGTATACCTGCATATTGATTGTTCTTACCTCAGCTTCATAATCACTGATCTCGTATGGGTACATACTATCTCTGCCTTGGCAGTCTAGTTCCATCTCTTTCTTACTTGCCTTACCACTCTCCCAAACTGCTACTGAACACTTTTACCTTCTTTCTCAAAGTATCTACATCTCTTCTTTCTACCACACTTTGAGCCAGTAATGAACCTTAGAGTTCATGGGCAGAAGTAAGAGCTTTCACCTTACCACCAATGAACCTACCAACTGATTAACAATCACAGTTAATGTCCTATTTCCTCTGCATAATGGTGAGATATGGGAATTCTGGAAACAGTATTTTAACTGAGATTCTACAGTGTCATTTCCTTGGGCACAAACATGGAGAAATGAACTTTTCTGTGCTATCTTCTTCAATGAGTTGGTGATCAATGATATCAGGGATAAAATGAAATATACACTTCTATCCGAAGCCAGCCCCTTCACTTTGGATTCTACAGTTCTCTCTCTCTTTCTCTCTCTCCCCACTCCCCCCTCTCTCTTGAACCTTCTTAAGACATTTGTTCTTGAATTTATGCTTTCTGTTCAATGTGGAGTTCATATCTTCCTTTTCATTTGAGTATACCCTTTGATAAGTATATTCTTTTATCTTCTATTTTAGTGAAGAAAAATCTTTCATGAACATATTTTCTTCCATTATCCCCACCTGACAAAGGCAATTGGAAATGCTAGCTAAAATCTGCCACTATTTTCTTTACTAATTTTTCTGTTCAATCTCATCCAGGCATGCTTTCTAAGTGATGGAGAAACATCTTCAGAACATTTTTATTTCTATTCTCTTGTTGGGTGATTTCACCCACCTTTGCTGAACTCAAACACTATGTTTCCTGATCACTCTCCAGGTTTTATCACTCTCACAAACACAGATATCTATCTAATTGCTTGCCAACTTTACTGAACTCTTTCATAGGCATCTAAATCTGATCATATCAAATATGATTCTGGAATTCAACTCTACATTTGCATCTATTACAGTAAGTTTTATCTTAACTTAATAACTACCCAGTTCTAACTACATAGTTGCTTAAGCCAAATATTTACATCATGTTGCATTTCTTTCTTTTGCTCACATTCTCACATAAAAGCAACATGGCCCATTAATTTCACCTTTAAGTCATAACCACTACAATGCGAGTTACATCAAAGACATATTTTTTTCTGTCCTGCTTTACAAGGAATTCTAAATATCTAGCTAGTGTTTGGAGCATAATAGTTAGCAAATAAATATTTGTGAATGTAGATGCTTTAGTGTTAAATCTGACCGCTTCCCTCCATTCTCAGGACCAACACTGTAGTCTAAAGTCACCATCATCTTTTATATATAGTTTTTTTCTAACTAATCTGCATATCTGCAGGCTTTTCCACCCATGCCCCAGTTCCCAATATAGTGACTCTGAGGCATTATTTATGAATAAATGCTTGGGCTTGTTCTCCAACTAGCTCATAACTTCATTATCCTGTCTATTCTATTCTATGAGTGTCACATGGCTGGTTACATCTCCTCAATTTTAACTGTCTCCTCAGAGTTCAGCGGGGGATTCTCTACCTGTGCATGCCTGACTCTATCCCAGAGTTCCCCTCTCCCTACTAGAATTACCACCTCCTATTCCTGCCTCAGTTAATAGAGCATCAGATTTTTATTGACAGGTGATGCTTCCATATAGCATACAAGAGAATCTCTCTATAGACCCCTGATGCCACTCTTCATCTTTATCCCATAACTCAAAAGCTTATTTGCAGATTTAAGACAACTCCTAAGAGTCTTTCCCATTAGCATCAAATAAAACCTTATATATTGATCTGAAAAGTATATGCCTATTTCTACAATTTCATTTGCCACTTCTTTGTATCATTCTCCATTGCAATCCCACATTTCCCAGCTTAGCATAATAGGTGATCAACAAATGAATGAAAGAATACATGACAGGTGAGTGGTGTGATCATGTGTCATGTCAAGTAGTGAGGGTATATAAAAATTCGTTTTACCCTATCTCTTCCGTTGAATGATAAGTTATCAAGTAATTTACTTTTGATTTCTCAACTTTCTCACCTACCAGTTAACCTTTAAACTACTAGTCTAGTATGTTTCTAAATACTGAGCTAAAATATTCGTGGCTAGGTAGTAAATTCAATGAACCATTCTTCTAGTTAATTCAATTCTTACCTTGGCATTATTTTGCTGTTCTACACACTTTGTGTTTTACTTCTCATTTGTTATTCCATATTCATGAGATAGATATTTAGATAATTGATTTACAAATCTTTCTTTATAAAATAGTCTTTTGAAATAAGCATTTTTTCTAAATAAGGCTTTATTTCCATTAATATATTTTGAAATGCATAGTTGATCTTTCAATTAAAATATTATATAATTCCTCTTGAGGATGATTTTAAGGCTGAAATGATCCTAGAAGTATTTCTAATTTTCAAATCTTTATTGTAATCATTTTATTATTGATATTTAGTCTGAGTTCACTTTATTAGAGCACATATTTAGTAGTTATTTATAACTGATTTCAATCCTTTGATGTGCTGGCTAGTTGTTACTAACTTGGTAAAATTTAGATTCGCCTGGCAAGAGGAACAGTCTATTGAAGAACTGCCTCCATCAGATTGGCCTTTGGGCATGTCTTGACTGATGATAGGTGTGGGGGGCTGGTGGTTGGGGCAGCCCACTGTGGATGACACCATGTCTAAGCATGTAGACCTGGGTTGTATAAAAAAGCTCACTGAGCATGGGCTGGTTACCATTTCTCCATAAGTTCTGCTTAGAGTTCCTGCTTAGATTTCTACTCTGCCTCCCCTTGGTGATAAATTATGACCTGAAAGTATAAGCCAAATAAAACCTTTCCTCTTCAAAGTTGCATTCATTCAATGTATTTATTACAGCAACAGAAAAGCAAGTTAGAACAATGTTGTGACTTTCTTTAGAGTTCAGCTCATGGTAAACTTAACACAATGTTCCTTCTGGGGTTGTATGTATTTTCTTCTGTTATGGGTACAGTGAGTTTATTAATCCTGTTGCTAAGTTTACACTCTACTGTTCTTTTAATATTTTTTCTGTCAATTATTGAAAGATGTACGTTAAAATTGGTCATTATGACTATGGGTTTATCTGCCTTTCTTTGGCAATGTAATCATTGTATATCCAAGACCATTCTATTAGCTGCATATAGTAATATGTTTGTGTGTTTGCTTTTGTTTTTAGATGTAGGTTATAACTGTAGCTTAGGCTGGTCTGGAACTCATTATGTAGCCCAAGCTGACCTAAAAAATTTACAGAAATCTTTTATCTGGGTGTCTTAAGTGCTAGAATTATTGTTGTGAGTACATATGCCTGGCCTTAGTAGCAGATTTTGAAAGTCTACTTTCTTAAATATTAAAGGCCCTGAACTGGCTTTATTTGATTAGCATTTTCATGATATCTTGAAATATGGGTAGAGAATGTTAATTTTAGGTGTCAGTATTGCCCTTATAACTGTATCTATTATAGACAAGAAGGAACTGGATTTTATTTCATCTGACTATCTTTATCTTTTAATTAAGGCATTTGTCTATTTTCTTTTGTCGCATTTGCTGATGCATTTGGCACTCTGCCATTTGATATTTTTATCCTTCTTATTTCCACCCTTCCTTTCTTTTCTCTCTACTTGCATTTTACTCTGTTTTCCTCTCTTTTCATTTATGATTTATAATTTTAAAATTGAGCTAGTATTTAATGGCTATTATTTTATTATGCTAGTATTATCAAGAAGTCACAGAATTCATTTCCATTGAGCCTAAAGATCTTCTACACTGACTTCCTAAATACATTGCCAATTATTCATATTTTTGAAGGAAAGTAAAAGTCACTTTCCTTCTGTGACCACAAGCAGTGAACCAATATAGTGATTTTTGAATGTATATAATCTTAATATAAAAAGGCAACAGATGCAAAAATATTCAATACAATTCTCCTGAACTGAATCCAGGAACACATCAAAATGATCATTCACCATGATCAAGTAGGCTTCATCCTAGGGATGTCGAAATGGTTCAATATACAGAAATCCATCAATATAATCCACTATATAAACAAAATCAAAGGAAAAAAACCCACATGATCATTTCATTAGATGCTGAAAAAGCATTTGACATTCCTTCATGTTAAAAGTCTTGGAAAGATCAGGAATTAAAGGTCCATACTTAAACATAATAAAAACAATATATAGTAAACCAATAGCCAACATCAAATTAAATGAAGAGAAATTTGAAGCAATCCCACTAAAATTAGGGACAAGACAAGGCTGCCCACTCTCTCCCTACCTATTCAATATTGTACTTGAAGTTCCAGCTGGAGCAATTAGGCAATAAAAAGAGATCAAAGGGATACAAATTAGAAAGGGGGAAGTCAAGATATCACTATTTGTAGATGATATAATAGTATGTATAAACAACCCCAAAAATATCCACCAGAGAACTCCTACAGCTGATAAACAACTTCACCAAAGTGGATGGATATAAAATTAACTCAAACAAACCAGTGGCCTTCCTCTACACAAAGGATAAACAGGATGAGAAGGAAATTAGTGAAATGATACCCTTGACAATAGTCACAAATAATATAAAATATATTGGTGTGACTCTAACCAAGCAAATGAAAGATCTGTATGACAATAACTTCAAGTCTCTGAAGAAAGAAATCAAAGAAAAGCTCGGAAGATGGAAAGATCTCCCGTGCTCATGGATGGCCAGGATTAACATAGAAAAAATGGCCATCTTACCAAAACCAATCTACAGATTCAATGCAATCCCCATCAAAATTCCAACTCAATTCTTTACAAAGATAGAAAGAGCAGTTCTCAAATTCATCTGGAATATCAAAACACCCAAGATAGCGAAAACAGTTCTCAACAATAAACAAACTTCTGGAGGAATCCCCATTCCTAACCCCAAGCTGTAATACAAGCAGGGATCAAGGTGGCACCTGTGTGCTTTCAGACTGAAGCCTGGCAGGAACAGGGGCTCTTTCCATGTTGGATTTCCAATGCTGGAGTTGGCCTTACAACAAAACAGAATTACATCCAGGTTTATCCTTAAGCAGCTCAGTGGACCCATGCACTGCTCATGGCTAGCCACTTTCTCTCTCTCTCTCTCTCTCTCTCTCTC
>NC_045030.1:158608710-158616705 GCF_008632895.1 Mastomys coucha
TCTCTCTCTCTCTCTCTCTCTCTCTCTCTCTCTCTCTCTTCTCTCTCTCTCTTTCTTTCTCTTTTTTCCAGAGATGAAAGGTGTGTTTTAAATCTCTGTACCAAGGACAGGCTAAAGAAGATGGGCCCTTGTAGGGTAGTTACTGGTGAATGCTCATAGGCTCCTGAAAATGCACCTGACTTTTGTGATGACATTGATCCTATTGCCTTGACACATAATACCAAGAAGGCTGAGAGTTCATATTAGGACCCTACTCTGAAAGGTAGCACCCATTGCATCTTGGGAGCCACAGTGGTTGGAGCAAAGAAGCCCCATAAAGAGACAGGAAGGATGAGACTGCAGAGTTTGCTCTTCTCTTACCTGTTTGCTTCTGGGGAGGCTGGGCATGGCAGCCTCTGAAAACACCATTGTGTAGGAGATGGTTTCCTTGCTTTAGCTGAATGTCCCTTTTTGCCTTTGTCACTTGAGTAGCAAGATCCCTTCTAAGTGCCAGTGATTCTCCCCTGTCCCCATCTAGCTTTAAAAAATGAGCTTCACACAGTGCTGTAAGGACTGAAGAGTAAGGCAGTCTTCCACATTCTCAGTGTCCTGAGCCCTTCCCCATTGCCACTGATTTCTCTCAGCTCAGCAGATGAAGTGGTTGTTGCTCTAGCTTCTCCTTGACTTGAGAACTTTGTATAAGAAATTTCATTATCCAAATTTACAGAAATGAACAGTTTCTACATAGAGTAGGACAGTCCACTAGCTGTGGAAACTGGTTACCTCCTGATATCCACTGGCATTCTGGTTCCTGAGGGTGCAGGTAGGCCAGGGTTGAGAATGTATTTTCCAGCAAATGCCTGTGTGGTCTGTAGTCCACAGCCCTCCACAGCTACCCACCCCTAGCCCTCCCACCCCTAGAACTCACCCTTTCAGTCACTGTGTTTCTGATAGCCGTGGGGGAGCCCTTGATTGACTGTAGCATGGGGTAGGGAGGCTTGGGTCAGCCTCATGGCACTATGCTTGCATGGATTCCCTTCATCTGCTGTGCCTGTTGGTGATCGTGTAGTGTACCCACAGGCTGTCATATTCGTACTATTCACCCCATGCTTCCACTTTTCTCTTGGAGTCTCATTTGTAGTCTGTGGCTTTTCCGGGGAGGCCACAGAGCACCCTCTATGGAGCTCTCTAGCTTAGTGTGAAAGGCTGTCGGACCTCTTGGAGGAGGATGTTTTCCCAGCCATCCAGTGGCCTCCAGACCCACCCATTCCTGACATCAGATACTGAATGTAGCCAGGCCCAGCTGGCCATGAGACACGCACTACCCAGCCCTGTCTGCTGTCCTTCCTTGCAGATGTGTACTGAGTTTTCTCCCACAACATGGGCATCTGTTCTCTCAAGATGTATATATATTCTTACTGTACATAAAGACTTTCCTTAAGTCATACAGAAAGTGTTGTGACAAGGGGACTTGGGCACCTTGTTGTGAATGCCATTGTGGAATTCTCTGTGTGTTCACAACCCAGCCCTTACCTTTTCTTGTTTGACATAAATCTATGGGCATGCATGAAGTTCTCCAACAAGATTCCATGCCAGCCGAGCACTGACTGCATCTCTAGTCCAAACAAGGTCTTCATAGACTGACTGGGGCTCGTGGGAGCCTGATGCGCCCTTTTTGAGGCTCTACCGTTCCACGCTCCTCTACTTTGAGGGCATCTCTCATACTCCTGTTTTGGCAAACTGGAAAATGACCCTGCCGAGGTCTGTACCTCCCACCTCAATTGCCATTGACTTTGAGTCCCAAACTTGAGTGTGCTGGGCTGCTGGCACTCTGGAGAGAGCTAGCAGGAGAGGTTTCCTGTCACCCTGGGAACAGTGCTTACTTCAGGGGTACTTCTAACTGCTCAGTTTGTGACTATTTTTAAACAGTTTGCCAATAGGAAGCTCCTGATAACACTTGCTACATATCATGCTTTAATTGCTTGTACAGTTAACCTTTAATTTTGTTTAGTAAAGTGTATCAAACTAGGACTTTTTGAATTGTAAACCTGAGGTTTTATTAAAATAAAGTCATGTAAAATTGTTACTTAAAAAATGCAATAGTGATAAAAACTGCATGGTTCTGGTACAGAGACAGACAGGTAGATCAATGTACTCAAATTAAAGACACAGAAATGAACCCACAAGCCTATGAACACTTAATCTTTGACAAAGAATCCAAATCATCCATTGGGAAAAAGGAAGCATTTTCAACAAATGGTGCTGGCTCAATTGGTGGTCAGCATGTAGAAGAATGCAAATTGATCCATTTTTATCTCCTTGTACAAAGCTCAAGTCCAAGTGGATTAAGGACCTCCACAAAAAACCAGATATGTTGAATCTAATAGAAGAGAAAGTAGGAAAGAACCTTGAACACATTGGCACAGGGGAAAATTTCCTGAACAGACATCAATGGCTCATGTTCTAATATCAACAATTGACAAATGAGACCTCATAAAATCTAAAAGCTTCTTCAAGGCAAATGATACTGTCAATAGGACAAAATGGAAACCCACAGATTGGGAAAAGATCTCTACCAACTCTAGATCCAATAGAGGACTAATATCCAAAATATTCAAAGAACTCAAGAAGTTATAGTCCAGAAAATCAAATAACCCTGTAAAAATGGGGTATAGAGCTAAATAAAAAGTTTTCAACTGTGGAGTCTAAAATGGCTGAGATGCACTTAAAGAGATGTTCAATATCCTTAGTCACCAGGGAAATGCAAATCAAAACGACCCTGAGATTCTACCTCACAACAGTCAAAACAGTTAAGATCAAAAACGCAGGTGTCAGCAGATGTTGGCAAGGATGTGGAGAAAGATGAGCACTCCTCCATTGCTGGTGGGAATGTAAGCTGGTAAAAGCACTCTGGAAATCAATCTGGTGGTTCCTCAGAAAATTAGACATAGTACTACCTGAGGACCCAGCTATACCTCTCTTGGGCATGTACTCAAAAGATGAGCCACAATATAACAAGGGCACATACTCCACTATGTTCATAGCAGCCTAATTTATAATAGGCAGAAGCTGGAAACAACCTATATATCCCTCAACAGAAAATGGATAGAGAAAATGTAGTACATTTATACAATCGAGTAGTATATAGCTATTAAAAACAATTTCTTCATGAAATTTGAAGGCAAATGGATGTAACTAGAAAATATCATCCTCCTTCTGGTCTGGGCCAGTGCCCTGAGCAGACCTTGGATGAGAACTCTGCAGCAAGTCCAAGAACACTCAGAGGAAGCTCTAATCCCAGGCACTCTAATGCCCAGGATCCCAGGACCCCAGGATCCCAGGATTCCAGGATCCCAGGAGCTTGGTCACACCAGGATCTCAGGGTCCCAGAGGCAGCTTGACTTCCAAGAGCTCTGACCCAGGATCTCAGGATCACAGGATCACAGAGAAAGCTGAACTCTGAGGAGTTCTGATACAACCAGGATCACAGAAAGGACAGGCTCCAGTAAGATATAGTGAGGGCAGGTAGCACTAGAAATAAGATGGCAGGAGGCAAACATAAGAACATAAGCAACAGAAACCAAGGTTACTGGGCATCATCAGAACCCAATTCTCCCACCATAGGAAGTCCTGGATATACCATCACACCGGGAAAGCAAGATTCAAATCTAAAATCACTTCTCCTGATAATGATAGAGGATATTGAGAAGGACATATAACTCCTTAAAGAAACAGAGGAAAACACTGGTAAATAGCTAGAAGCCCTTAAAGAGAAAACACAAAAATCCCTTAAAGAACTACAGGAAAACACAATCAAACAGGTGAAGGAAATGAATAAAACTATCCAAGATCTAAAAATGGAAATAGAAACAATAAAGAAATCACAAAGAGAGACAACCCTGAAGATATAAAACCTAGGGAAGAGATCAGGAGTCATAGATGCAAGCATCAGCAACAGAATACAAGAGATAGAAGAGAAAATCTCAGGGGCAGAAGATACCAAAGAAAACATTGACACAACAGTCAAAGAAAATGCAAAACACAAAAAACTCCTAACCCCAAAGATCCAGGAAATCCAGGACACAATGAGAAGACTTAAGCATAACAGGTATAGACGACAACAAAGATTCCCATCTTAAAGGGCCAGTAAATATCTTCAACAAAATTATAGAAGAAAACTTCCCTAGCCTAAAGAAGGGATGCCCATGAACATACAAGAAGCCTACAGAACACCAAATAGACTGGATCAGAAAAGAAATTCCTCCTGTCACATAATAATCAAAACAACAAATGCACTAAACAAAGAAAGAATATTAAAAGCAGTAAGGGAAAAAGGTCAAGTAACGTATAAAGGCAGGCCTATCAGAATTACACCAGACTTCTCACCAAAGACTATGAAAGCCAGATGATCCTGAGTTGATGTCATCCAGACCCTAAGAGAACACAAATGTCAGCCCAGGCTACTATACCCAGCAAAACTCTCAATTACCATAGATGGAGAAAACAAGATATTCTCTGACCAAACAAAATTTGCACAATATTTTTCCATAAATCCAGCCCTACAAATGATAATAGATAGAAAACACCAACATAAGGAGGGAAACTACACCCTAGAAAAAGTAATCTTTCAACAAATCCAAAAGATAGGCACACAAACATAATTCTACTTCTAACAACAAAAATAACAGGAAGCAACAATCACTTTTTCTTAATATCTCTTAGAATCAATTGACTCAATTTCCCAACAAAAAGATATAGACTAATAGATTGGATACATAAACAGGACCCATCATTTTGCTGCATACAGGAAATGCACCTCAGTGACAAAGACAGACACTACCTCAGAGTAAAAGGTTGGAAAACAATTTTCCAAGCAAATGGTCCAAAGAAACTAGCTGGAGTAGCAGTTCTAATATCAAATAAAATCAACTTTCAACCAGAAAAGTTCCTGTCCAAAAGAAAGACAGGGACAAAATCAGAACAGAGACTAAAGGAAAGGCCATCCAGAAACCACCCCACCTAGGGGTCCTTCCCATCTGCAGACACCAACCCCCCACACTAGTGCTGTGCCAAGTAGTGCTTGCTGACAAGAGCCTGATATGGCTGTTAACTGAGTTTCTACCAGCACCTGGCCAATACGGATGCAGATACTCACAGGAAACCTTCGGACTGAGCCAGGGAACTACAATGAAAGAACTAGGGGAAAGGCTGATGGAGTTGAAGGGAATTGCAACCCCACAAGAAGAACAATATCAACTAACTGGACCAACCAGAGCTCCCAAGGACTAAACCACCAACCAAAGTGTATACATGGAGGGAGTCAGGACACCACATACATATGTAGCAGAGGATGGCTTTATCTGACATCAGTGGGAGGGGAGGCAGTCTTGATGCCCCAATGTAGGGGTATACTAGAGGGGTGAGGCACAGGAGTAGGTGAATGAGTGGAGGAGAACCCTCATAGAGGTAAATGGGAGGGAGTTGGGAGGATAGCTTGAGGGTTTTGTGGAGAGGTAACTGGGAAGGAGGATATAATTTGAAATGTAAGCAAATAAAATGATTAATAAAAAAGGAAAAAAACAAAAAGAAAAAAGAAAAAAAGATTAGAAATGTGTCTCTCCCCTCTCTCTCTCTGTGTGTGTGTTTGTGTGTGTGTGTGTGTGTGTGTGTGTGTGTGTGTGTGTGTTGTGTTCCTAGCCTGGATAGATAAAATTTTCTGAAATGTAGCTAACAGTATACGTTTTTGGAGTGTTTTAAAAAACCTTTGGTGGGTTCAGCCAGGAGAGTCTTATACACATATAGACTCCTCAAAGTAAACAGCATTCAACAATGTCTGAGGTTTATATCTAGATATTTATAAGAAATAAGGTTTAAACATTTTTAAACTCCAGCATAACAGCATGAATCACTGTTTGATTTACCTTCACCAACAGGTTTAACTTATGAAGTCTTGGAGGGCAGATGTTGTAGAACAGCCCATGTAGTCTATATTAAATTTGTACTTTTAAAAAATGGTATTGTTATGGAAGATAACACTTTCTATATCAACAGCCACTATTCCTTTGGAGACAGAAAATCAGGTACAATGTTTCTGGTATCCTTCATGGCGCTGGGATTATAAACCAAAGGTTAGTTTCCAAATATGTCCACACACTGGAATTGCTTGGGAGCTGTGAAAATACTGAGCCCCATCCTGAAATAGGAATGTAATTGGTGGTGGGTTGCAGCCAAGGTTTGGGAGTTTTGAAGAGTATTCATGTGATTCTAATGTGTAGGCAAGTTTGGGACCTACTAAACTGGATATTTTGAACTACAAAGTTCAAATGTAAACCTCTGAATGAGGTAAATATTAAGGTTTCTGTGCAAAACTTGCAGTCAAACAATAAAATTAGGCTAACTGAATTTTCCAGCATGTAGTTAGTGTGCCCCCTGTAGGGCATTGTTCACATAAAACAAAGGTTTTTAATCCTTGGGTGGTAACCCCTTTGGTGTCGAATGACCTTTTCACAGGGGTTGCATATCAGATGTCCTATATATCAGATATTTACATTATGGTTAATAACAGCAGCAAAATTATAGTTATGAAGTAGCAATGCAAGAATTTCATGGTTGGGGATCACCCCAACTTGAAGAACTATATTAAAAGGTCACAGCATTAGGATGGTTGAGAACCACTGACATAAATACAGATTAACTGATGGAAACATAAATCAGTTATATACATAGAGTCACATACATAAAGATTATAATTAGTCAACCAAGATTCTAAAATGACTGTCAGTTTGAATCTATATGCCCAATTAGAATTATCAGATAAAAATTAGAGAGCCCAGTAAGGTTAGAATTTCATATAAACAATAAATAATTTTAGTATACATGTATACCATGCACTACTTTGGATATAGTTATATTAAATGTATTTTCCTGGAATTCAAATTTAATTGCGTTCTTGTAATTTTATCTACTCAAACCTTCCCTGACATTTTTAAATGACTTGCTTGAGGTAATTATGACAAGAATTAAGTTCATCTTTTTACTCATGTGTTCTGTTTTTTGAGTTATATTGCTTGGTTAACCACCCCAAGTTCCAATGATTCCATGCTGAGACAATTCTACCTTATTCTGCCTCTTCTGTCGTCTTCGGAGACGAAGGAACTCTTTATGTTGCCTGGAGACAAAGTTCACTGCTGCATATTCCAGTAAGGCAGCAAACACAAACAGAAGGCACACAGCCATCCAGATGTCAATCGCTTTCACGTAGGAAACCTGAAGAACGGGATGGGGTGAGAGAGAGAAAAAAATGGAAGCTATGAAGGCTTCAGAAGACCTAATTCCACAGTTATGTGAATGGCACACATAATGGTCAAGGATTTTCTATTCTTTACTTTAGAAGGCTACTATAACTGGTGCTGCAACAAATGTCTACCAATAGAAGAATGTATAAAGAAATTGTGTAATTGTGAAACACGATCTCACTTTTATGAAATCTGAAAGTGTTTCTCTCATAGAAGTTGAGAGTAGAAAAAGTTTATTTCACAGAAACTTCCAGAGACTGGAAGAGATGGCTAAATGGATATAATGCTATTATTGGAGGAATTTAACTTAATTTTAGGTGGCACAGAATCATGAACAAAATTAAAAGCAAAGTACCATATATTTCAAAAGAATTAGAAAAAAGGATTTCAATCTACTTGCCAGAAAGAAATATTAAAAAAAAATTAAGATGGTGGATGTGCTAATTACTGAGTTGACCATTCCTTAATGCAGACATGAATCACAGTTGGTGAATGACTTTATGGATCAACCATCTTAATGCCTACCCCAACTCTTAAATGAATGTAACCTGTTCTCTGTGGGCTGAGAATAAAGTCACTCACTCACAAATAGCTTTGACTATAGCAGGAAGTCTGTATCCAAAAATCAAGCCTACAATTCATTTCTTGGTGCGTCAGAACTATCAACTCTCAGCTTAGCTACGATGGAGGTAAAATCCTTTGGTGATGTGAGGGTCATTGA
>NC_045030.1:158621940-158636461 GCF_008632895.1 Mastomys coucha
AGAGGGGTTTGTTTTTGTTGTTTTTCTTTGTTTCTTTGTTTTTTGGAGGGGAAACTGTGAAAGAAGAAATTTACATGTAAATAAAATATATAAAAAAAAACAATGGGATTATTCCATTTCTTGAGAAGCAAACTGGAGTAAAGAAGGGTTAAATTATTAACTAAAGGCACAAAACTAAAACTTGAAAGCGAAGATTGACAGCGTTGACTACTGGGTTTCTTTTCTAATCACACATAATCTTAGAGTCACATGGCTTATAGCCTCTGTTTCCTTTAGACATTTTTGGCATTTCTCATGACATTTAACTTTCTTCTAATTCATCATTTCCAACATGTGCACACGTTATAAGACATTTAGGTTATTTTCAGTTACACTTCTCTGACTACAAATTTTACTACTGTGAACTTGTCCCCAAATATTTGATTGTCTCTGTGTATATTTGTTACAATGGTTTTTGTGTGAATTACATTAAGGAATGACACAGAAATAATCTCTTGTATTAGAAAGTTATCAGCAGCACAGAGAACAAGAGTATAAAGTCTAGAACAGTGGTTTTCAATCTTTGGGTCATA
The DNA here is from genome assembly GCF_008632895.1 of Mastomys coucha. Classification (NCBI taxonomy): domain Eukaryota; kingdom Metazoa; phylum Chordata; class Mammalia; order Rodentia; family Muridae; genus Mastomys; species Mastomys coucha. The sequence goes on from NC_045030.1 coordinate 158,622,513, forward strand.
ATTCCTTTGGGTGTTCCATATTAGATATCCTATATATGAGATATTTACATTATGAATCAGAAAAGCAGGGAATTACAGCTACGAAGTAGCAATAAAATAATGTTATGGTGGGGGGGGTCACCACAACATGAGGAACTGTATTAAAGGGTTACAGCATTAGAAAGGTAGAAAACCATTGGTCCAGAGTGAGGAGGAAGTACTTTGTTAAGGAATGTTGATAACATCTCCAAGTTGCTTCTTGTCACTGTTTCCATTCCTCAACTGTCAAATTGGAACAGTCATAGTAACACGGTATCTTGCAGAGTAATTTTGTGAAGAAAATAATTTTACATACACACACATATATATTAGAATAATGTCAAGGATAGAATAAGTGCTATGAAAAGCCTTGTAATTGTTTGACTACATATGGGTGTAATCTTGTAAATGGAAAAACGTTTTGGAAGAGAGAAATTAACACGGAAAACAAAACACCTGTGATCTTATTAGATTGTAGTTATTAATACTATTTTTATTTTGAGGGGAATTTCATACATGTATACTATTTTTACATCATTTCCAACCCTTCCATTTCCCTCCAAATTCTCCTATGACCTGCCTCTCTCAATTTCATGACCTCTTCATCCTTAATCTGTATTCTCTCTTTCTTTCTCTCTCTCTCTCTCTCTTTCTCTCTCTCTCTCTCCCTCTTTTTCTCTCTTTCTCTCTCTCTCTTTCATAGACAATACACACATACACACACACACACACACACACACACACACACACATACTCCTACTGAGTCCATTAAAACGTACTTAGATATGTAAGTTTAGGGCTGAAGACTTGGGATTGAATAACTAATCAGGGGGGATGGGTCCCTGGAGAAGATTGACTCCCTTCTCTCAGCAGTCATTGATTCTCTGTAGCTCTTCATCTAAGTGTTAGCCCTTGTGAAATTTCCCTCATCAATGTTGGTATGTCAACTGGTGTTGGCCTGATATAGGCATTGTTTAGGGCAACCACATTGTTGAGAGTTCATAAGTATGGCTTCCCTATCATGTCTAGAAGATACTGTCATAGAGCGGATGTCTTGGTGATATTCTTACTCTTATTAAAGCTGCTGTCTGCTTTACACTTTTATTTTAAACAATTTGAAGTACTTGCCAGTCCCCCTGTATATTGTTGCAAATTGGCCTAGTGCTTTGCCATCTTCTTCCCTTGTAATGTACCTGGGATGTTTATTTCTACCTGGGATGATTGAGACCTTTTCAGAATCTCTCAAAATCCATTAGAAATGCAACTCTCCTAGGAAGCTTCCTCTTTCTCCCACCTGGATTAGGGGATACTTAATTTATTTTCTTATTGCATTCTACTTAATTTATTGGTTCTTTCTTAGGTGCCTATTATCTTAGCCTTGTCAATAGACTGTAAGCTTGATTTGTATTTGTGTCTGGATAAGTTGGTTGTTTTTGGAGGAATGACCGTGGGCCAAAAAACCCTTTGTATTATTAACACAGAACCTAATAAGTCATGGGTAAGAATAAATTTTGTATATACATATATGTATGGAACAACTAGTGGAAAAGAGGCTATGAATTTGAAGGAGAGTAGGGAGGAGTATATGGGCAGTTTTTGGTGGGAGGAAAGGCAAAGGTTAAGTGTAATTATATTATAAGCTCAAAAATAAAAACAAGAATGAATTAAGAGTGATTATATGGATAAATGAATAAGTAGATGGAAACAAGGAATAGTCTAGCCATTTTGTATGTCTTACATTAAATTAGATAATTTTAACCTATCACCTATTATCTACAACTTCATATATTTGATGCTTGTAAGAGCAGAATATAAAAACTATTAAATTCTCTTAGCATACTTAGAATTCTGGAATGTTCTTCCTTAGTAAGTAAGCAATAATTTGTCTTGCACTTGCTCATCTGAAGCAAGCATATTCTATGGTAACAGAACATAACTAATCACAATATTCCCTGTTATATATTATTCAGATTGCCTGTAAATGTTTCAGATCTCATAATGAGAAGAATTTGTCAATGCCTGAGACATACTCATGTAAAGAATGCCCAGTAGAGCTGACCATCATTCACTCTCCTATTCCTGGTGTTTACAGCATTCAGGAATTTCTAAACCCTTTTCTCATCTCCTTTTTTATCATCCGCAGTCTCAGCAATCATTTGTTTTTTTTTTTAAATATGTGTCCATAAATGAATTCTTTCCCTTTTTTAATCATTTTGGATGGGCTCTCAGTTTCTTTCAAATTATGAACCTCTTTCCAGCATTAAAGTGGTGGCATTAAATACATTATTCACACGGAGTTAGAAGGTGGCAGAAGATGTCTGCTCCATAAGATGTGATGTCCCTTGGTGTTGTTCTCTCAGGACTGAAATTTCTTTTTGTTGCTTTTAACCAGTTCTAATGTCAGATTCTCTCCCTTTGGCTGCTAAGCCTTAGAAGTCTGTAGCTCACATCTTTTCCTGTCACATTCTCTTTATGATTCTTGGGCTTACATGATCCTTTCCTGAACTACTTTACTACAAACCTGCAAGATAGTTTTTCAATGGTAATTAAGCTCTCAAAATGCTGCAGTGAGTCACTGACTTGGATACTCTAGAGAGATTTTTATTTTTTTATAAGTATTTCTAGTTTTAGTGTTTTAAAACAGGGTCTTGCTATGTAGCCAGGCTTGCTTGAAAGTAACCATTCTCCCACCTCTGCCTTTAAGATATTGGGATTATGGCAACTGTCCTTTTCAGAATATTTAAGTATGCTAGCAAAAAGGGTCAGCAGGTAAAGCTGCCTCCTGTATAAGCCCCATGGCCTCAATTTTATATTTCAGCCCTACAGTAAAAGGAGAGAACCAACACCCAAAGCTGTTCTCTGACCCCTACATGTGCACTGTAGTACACACACACATATTTTAAAGAAAGCAATTTCAAAAGCAACACGGAGAAATGAAAAGCATAACACATTCATACCCTAGTGATATATGAAAGGCCCTGTAGTAGTCTCTGTGAAAGGTAAATCAGAAGATACAAGAAGACTAAGATGCATAGTGATCCTTCCCAGAAGTTCTCTGATTACACTTCTGGGGACTTTGTTCATAGTAGACCAGGGAACAGTAAATCATGGCTCACGGGTCAAATCTGATTCACTGAATATCTTCTAAATATTTATTGAAGCACAGCCATACTTGCTTAGTTACATATTGCTTATGGCTACATTTATATTAAAATGGCATAGTTGAGTAGCTTTGACAAAAGCAAAATGGCCCACAGAGCCTAAAACACTGATTATTTATGGAAAAATGTTTGCTAGTCTTTAGCCTACAGGAGATTAATGGGTAGAAGAAGCTCTAAAGACAACATTCTGAAAATAGAAGATGGTGGGAATCCAGTGATTTGCATATGTAGTATATTTTAGGGTTGGGGCATGATGACAGACAGATAGATAGGTGCTGATTCCAGGCAGAGAAGGCACTGAAGGCAGGCAGAGTCAAGGTTTCTGTATCTTCACAAATATGTATTAATAACCACTTGCAAATGAAGTACAGTCATACAAGTCTCATCATAATTTCCATACAGTTCTTTGTGTCCAAAAGCACAGGTCTTATCAAAAGGCAACATTTTCCTTCCTAATGGAAATATCTCTCCTCTTGATAATTTCAACTTCCACACAGGCCTAGTTCTCTTTGACCAGATCTATGACTCCTCTGTGGAGTCATGTCTTGCGTCTTCTGTAACTTTTTCTGCTTTAATTTAGACTCTACATTCATACCCCCAATAAACCCACCAACTTCTATAGATTTCTTATTCCTGTGTGTTTGAGAGTAGCAGAAGTATAGTGTTTGTTTTTGTTGGTGTCTACCCTACAGCAAAGACTGAGTAACTTCTTTGAATCTCATTTGCTGCACCAGTAAAACTAGATTTTCTAGTCCAGTCGAATACCAATGGAATGCAAAAGAAACTATGCATGCTAGTTGAGAGCTTCTAAAATATTCCTGAGGACTTAACCCTTTACTGGATATCCACACTGGATTCAAGACAGTAGTACCATAAGATGGAAGAAACCTGCCCTCTCAAAAAACTCAGGCCCACTTCCTCCAGAGAAGAATGAGACTCATTCATCCACTGATTTCAGCCTTTTGTAATCCCAAAGCCATCGTGAGGCATGATATCTCCTTTGCTCTTGGGCTAATTCTAAAACGTCTACAGTTATCATTTGCAGAGTCCATTTAATTAAATGTTCCCTCTTTCATTCATTTCATTAGAGTCCTCTTGCTAGCAACTCTGCTTTTCCCATTGTTTCTTTCCTTGCTTTCACCTCTAGTGTTCTATCTGTTCAGACTTATTTCTTTATTTCCTTCTTTTTTAAAAATTGGATATTTTATTTGTTTATGTTTCAAATGTTATCCTCTTTCCTGGTTTCTCCTCTGCAACCTCCTTATGCCATCCCCCCTTACCCTGCTTCTATGAGGGTGCTCCCCACCCACTACGCACTCCCTCTTCTCCATCCTACTATTCCTCTACACTGGGACATCAAGCCTTCACAGGACCAAGGGCCTCCCTCACATAAGGTCCCTTCAGCTCCTTCAGTCCTTCCCCTAACTCCTCCATTGGGGACCCTGTGCTCAGTCCAATGGTTGGCTGAGAGCATCTGCATCTATATTAGTCGGGTTCTGTCAGAGCCTCTCAGGAGACAGCTATACCAGGGTCCTGTCAGCCAGCACTTCTTGGCATCAGTAATAGATTCTGGGTTTGTTGTCTGCATGTGAGATGGAGCCCTAGGTGGGGCAGTTTCTGGATGGCCTTTCCTTCAGTCTCTGCTCCACTCTTTGTCCCTGTATTTCCTTTAGACAGAGCAATTCTGGGTTATCACATTTCTATTTACAAAGTCCCCCCCTGCATTTACTCTTTACTTTCTTTCCAAAGGTGCTTTTATGGTCTCAGCCATTGACAGGTAGACCTGGCTAATGTGACAATAGGTCCCTTTGCATTCACAACCTGCTAATGGCACTTTGCCCTCTTGCTTCTGTGGAATGAATTTCAAAACACCAATTCAATTAGGAACACATGGGCTTAAGCATTACTATGCCTGCCTCTTGCAGGCTCTGGTATTCAAGATACCATCAGTATATGTCTGCCCTAGTTATTTAACTTTATTGTACGCTTTCCTAACAGAAACTTTGCTCTTTGTTTAAGCAATTCTACTTACTACCCCGCACCACAGGAAGCCAACTCCATTCCTGCTATGACTCATTGTTTACACCAGTGGTTCCCAATTGAGGGAGTGATTTTTTGCACCTCAGGGGAAACCTAGCAATATCTGCAGATACTTTAACTTGTTACAGCCACTGGGAGGCACTACAAGTATGGGTCAGGGATGCTGCTAGACATTCTATAATGACCAGGATTTCCACTACGACATGGTCTTCAGTCCAAATGCTAGTAAGTTTGAGTTCAATAACTCCAAGGTTAGAAAAAGAAATAAATGCTCCCAAACTTCTAGTACCTATGTCTAGTCCAGTGAGTCCCAATCAGGAATGATGCGCCTCTCAAGGACACTCGGGAATATCTGAAGCTGAAGTGAGGAACTCAGGACAAAGAATTTAGTGCCAGATGTGAATGCTGTTATTAGATTCAGAAATCTTGCTTAACATTTTTGCCCATTGTGTTATTCTCACACTTCTATTTGTTTCCAGATAATTGCTTCAGGAGTAGCTCAAATTCTATCTTAAGTATGATGCTTTCTCTGTCCACCGTGATCTCACTCATATTTAGGTTTTATAATGTATTTATAGTTAGTTGACCCAGTTTAGTGTTCATGCATATGTGTTGGATCTGCAAAACTCAAGTATAGTATATTTTCAGGATTAAAAATTCAGTACCTTTCTATCTATGCCACTGAGGACAAGGCTTTCAGCTATTAGTAAGTGCCTTATATGTTGCTTTTGATTCACAAAATTTCCAAAAATTACAGAAATTTGAATTCCTTTCGCAATTTTATACAAGATTCAACTACAGAAGATATCTAAGTGAAAGACAATTAAAAAATATTTATTATTATTATTTTAGAACCATGTCAACCACCAATTACTCAGGAGGCTGAGGCAGAAAGATCATATGAGTCCAGAAATTTTGGGTTGTAGTGTGCTATTTCCACCAAGTGCCAGTTACCTGGAGTTGGAGACCACTAGGTAAACTAAGGAGGATACAGCTTGGGATGGAAATAAAGCAGGTCATGCTTCTTGTGCTGGCCAGTAGTAGGTCATGTATTTTAGAGCTGCTAGCTAATGGTGTTCATGTTACTCCGGATCTGTTTTCACTAAAGGTAAAGGAGATTTATTATGTTTTTATAGCTTTCTAGCTCATATAGTTTACAAATCTATCTAGTGGAAAAGGCAAGCTAATCAGGAGGCTTAGGTTTTCATGGTGCTAGCTAAGCACCTATTTGTTGGAATTACTGTTGTTTTGGCATCATGTCAACACTCTTTAGAGGTACTTCTCATTGATGGTTTTTTAATTCTCTCCATGGTTTTGAAAACTTGAGAACATGCTCTAGAGCCAGTGTTTCATTGATGACCCACTCAACTCAATTTCAAAATCGGAAACTAAGTTATGAGTTTATTTACCTAACTCCTACAATTTGTTTTCTATATTCAGATGTTACAGCATTTCACAAGACAAGAGGTCATTTATTTATGAGTTGGGATATTTACTATCCCACATTGATCCCCAGGACAATTTATGGGTAATCATTTCACAAGGACTACTCTTTATTCCTTGGGCAACCATCCCCATCAGACACCGTGCCAATTAAAGTACATTCCTAGCCACTAGGCTGACCCCAGAGATCTGTGACAGTCCTTTTCAAGCCAAGAGAAGTTTTCTATAGTGGAGAAGATTCATAAGTGACTATGATCAACGAAGCATTCATTTTAATAGAAAAGCAAAATGGTATTCATAGAACAATCTTAATGTGCCCAGCTATTTTTCTTTTCTTTTATGTAGGAAGATAAAAGACATATGTGTATGCTTGTGTCAGGGGTACACATGGCTGTGTGGATACATGTGAAGGCCTGAGAAGGAAGTCAAGGGTATTTTTCTATCACTGTCTACCTTATTCTCTTGAGGAGTCTCTCAAAGAACATGAAGCTCAGTCAAGAATGGAAATGAATTTATTAAATGCACAACAAAATCATATAATGCAAGAAATCAACAAGTATGGAAAGAAGAATTCTGGTTTTGCTTTTTGCTTTTGTCTCTTATCTATACTCACTCATTATATCATCCAAAATAGACATTTGACTTAACTGTGATGCCAAAGATTCATGGTTTTGTACAATTTTGCCTTTTGTAGTTTCAGGGCCAAGTTGTGATTTTTATTGCCTAATTAAAACAGCTCACACCTGCTGTTTAATGCAGGAAATTAGATTTCCTTGGCAAAGACATATAGTGGCAGAGCTGACTATCTGGTCTATGCCAGTATCCTAACCCTCATGTATTTTCTTTTCATAGCTGATACTCTTGTTGGAGTCTGGGCAAAGTAACTTACAATACAGCTCTCATGAAAGTGTTGTTTGCATAAATAGCCATTGGGTGGCAGTACCTTCAAGCCTGGCATCTGAATGAACCAACCAGCTCCAAAATGGTTCTGAAAACCCTTGGGAATCAATTTGTTTGTTCTGCATTTGGTGCTAAATAGGTCTAGTTAGCTGATATTATTTATAAGATGAGCAGATCTCTCTTCATTATAGAAGTCAGAAAACTATTCAAAGTGGTGTAACAAAGCCATATACCCATTTAATTTTTAAAGAGGGAAAGAGTACTAGAAGAGTACAATTGTCCACCCTCCAAATATACAAGCAATACCAGGCAATGTTCCCTGTACCAAAATTTGCAATCTACAGAAATGCTCCCTAAAGTTTTCTGCAAATAAGACACCTGGAGAAGACAAAGCCAGCGAAGTATTTATATCTTGAGAAAGGGGTAGAAGCAGGACTCAAGGAAACATCTTTCTGGTGCTTGAGTCTACCATGCTACATTCCATTCTCAGCTAATAAGAATACTACCACTGTTTCCTTTCTAGGACTGCACCTTCAGACATAAAGGTGATTGATGTTTCTTTTCCAGTTGGTCAGGAAGGAGAAGTTAGTGGAAGGTCAGTAGCTAAATGGCCAATATTAAAATACAAAGGGAAAATTTAAAAAAGAGCTAGCTATTTTGGGTCAATATTAGAAAGTTGATATTAGGGAATGACAAGATGGTGCTCCTTTAAATAGATACTAATTCAGTCAGTGTATGTGTGTGTGTGGTGGGGGATAAGTATACTGAGGCTTAGTCAACTTGTATTTTAATCCTAGCTGAATGGTCAATGGACTTGGGAAAATGACTTAACCTTTTGGAATCTCAGTTTCTTCACATTGAGATACAGGTTTCAGTCCAATGGGGTCTATAAAGGATTGCGTAAGTTACCTTCTGTAAATCTTGACACTCATTTGGCATTTTGTAGATGCTCATTTGCATAGATTTGCAAGGGATGACCATCTGACGTCATTGCATAATTTGAAATTTGCATAATTCAAGGCAATGGCCCCAAAGGGAATAAATGTAAAGTTGGATCTCTTTCATTTCATGTTCTATGTATCCATTAAGGCTTTATTAGTATTTTTCCTTTGTTCTACTTAAAAATCACATAATCTAAGTTCACATGGAGGTGAATCTCATCATAGTGACATGCTGGATGTCATAAAACCTGATATACTGTTACAGAGAAATAAGAAAATTATCATCATCAGTAAAGAACTTTCACCACTCAGTTCTGATTTAGTTATCTCTTACTATAATGATAAGTGAGTTTACTCTTTAACTTTACCAAAATCAGGCAGTCAGTGTTTGAGCTGCAATTCACAATTAACCTGGATTGACCTCAAACTTTGTTTTTCTACTTCATTGACCTCTGGGGAACCTGTTTCTCTGAAGGTCAGTCTCGAATTACTCATGGACTGTGGTTTCACTCAATAATACTATCTGCAGTAAAAAAAGCTGAGAGGGTGCATTCAATGGCATAAACATGTAAGAAGCAGGGGAGCTGTTAACCTACAGCCAGAGAAGATGATGAATGTTCAAAGATAAGCACATTGTTCATTTGCTGTCTCCGAAGTTCATGCCACATGTTCTTTGGAAGTAATTTCCAGTTATTTGTTTGTTCGTTCATTCATTCATTCATTCATTCATTAATTCACTCATTCACAATCTCTATCCTAACTTAGGCTCTGATTTTACACTTATAAGCAAAGGAGGACAGAAGATAAAATTAATTCTGAAAAAAATGAAAAAATAAAGAAATCCACTCTTGAGCCTGGTAATAAAGTTCAGTTGGTAGGGTCTTGCCTACTATGTACAAGGCCCCAGGTATAATTATAAATCCAGTTTTCATCACCCAAGCCAGGTGTGGTAGGTAATATATTCCCATACTCACCCAAATAATGTGGTAGACAGAGGAGGTTCAGAAATTCAAGGGATTCTGTCTTTTTTTTAAAAAAAAAATATTTCAGTCCTGTTCTTTAGATTATACTAAATGAAATATTTTAAAATGGCACTTTAGAGTGATGGTGATTACAAATGTTTCCATCTTATAGCCTCTAAAGTGGGGACTTGATGAGAAGAAGAAAAGCATGGATGAGCTGAGAAGTCTCCATTTCCTGAAATGCACTTATTGATTCAGGATTCATAAGTCTGTGCTCCTAGAATGAGAAGAGGGTAGCATTGGTGACACTTCTCATTTTTGATTATTTCTGAATCTCAGAACCTTACCAGAGTGAGTAGATGGGCAAATGCTAAGTAAGTGAAGATACACAAGCTCTCCAGCGTCCTATAGTGATGTTGGGTGGTGCGTATAAGCCCTATAGGCTCATAGTTTCAAGTTTTTGGTCCTTAGTTGATGGACTGTTTGGGAAGAATATAGGAGGTGTGCTACTGGGGACAGGGTTTGAATTTCAAAAAACTTGGACATTTCTAATGGGACTCTCTGCTTCCTACTTGAAGCTCAAGATGTGCACACTCAGCTTTTCCTTCTGCCGAGCCTTTTTCTACCATCATGGACTCTGACCCTCTGAAACCATATGCTCCATTAAATGTTTTCTTTTATAAGTTGCCTTAGTCATGGTGTTTTTGTCATATCAATAGAAAAATAAGACACAATGCAAACTAATTTTTGAGATGACTGATTGGTAAGCTATGTAAAGAATAGGTGATTGTAGGCCTATTATATATAATATTATATAATCCAGGCCTATATTAGAAGCCCGGTTTAACCTACAGTGCAAACAAACAAACAAACAAACACAATTATGCTATTTCCTGAAGATGGCCTTGAATCTTGTGTAATAAGATTCCTCTTTGTAATAAGATTCCCAGAAATGCACTTGAAACCTTTTATAATTGGGGTATGGCAGAGTCTCCTATAGTTTAGTATTCAAGAGTATTTCACATACAAAACATTATTTAAACTGGATGGCAGAGTCAGTGGCAGCCAAGAAGCTTTCCTATCCAATGTCTCTCCCATGGCCTAGTTTACCATCAGCACTATACTTAAATGTGAACTCGTGGTGGAGGCCCGAGGTCAGCAAGGATATCTCCACAGGAGCCTACTTGACAGAAACTTTGCTTTCTTGGCCTTGGACTCTGGGCACTCAAGCTTAGTGTCTTCTAAACTAAAACTCTTGATGCTAATCAGCTACTTGCTGTTTCAGTGCCTTCTTAAGTGAAGCTGAAATGGAAAGATTCCAGAGCCTCACCATACTCCAGGTTCCATGTGGAGAGAAAAAAAAATCAGAAAAAGAGCTACAGGTCAATCAGAGGTTGGGAATTAGTGTGGGACAAAAACCCCTGACTGTGCTGCTGATCTTATTTTTGGTAGCAGAAATTACCGAAGATAATGTTTCAGCTGGGCCCAGTTCCTGCAGCTAAGCAGCATTTTCATGCAACTCAGCTCCGTATTTCCATGCTTACCATAAACAAACAAATGAACCAAACCGAACCAAAGCAAAACACAAAACAGAAACACAAATCACTCACTAATAATTAGATGCATATTTGCAATAGACACTAGCCTGGGAGAGTTTGTCAGTGATTAAAACCAAATCCTAGAGCTTCCTGAGTAAATGTGCAAGCTTTTTTGAAGAAATGGAGAAAAGACCATGCCATCAGGTGACATTATTATTATTTTTTTCAGTACAAAAGCATACCACACAGTTGAAAGAGAAATTGGAAGTGTGAAAAGATTTTTGTTGGGTTCATTGAGAACATCAGTTTCTAATATAGCAGTTGCATACATCTGCTTCAGAGAGTGTACATCGATTTGAGTCTCTGGGTAGGATAGAAGCTAAGAGGAGACAGCAGAGTTTTGATGGAGGCAGCAGTAAAAAGATGCCAGACATATGGGCCTTGGTTTAGCCACTGATGGAGTTTGCAAACTTGGCCACAGCTTTTCTCCAGTCTCGACCCCACTTTCCTCTTTCTGCAATTCTCCTTTGTAAGATTTTGCGACTCAAAGGAAAGAAAAGGTTAGGAGAGAGAAAACAAAGTCAATAGTAGGGTGGAGTTCCTCCAATATTAAGATGATGAGACCTGACAGTCCTAGAAATAGCCTCCAGACCCCCTTCTTCGCCTTCCTAATGCTTTCAGTGACATTTGATAATATATATTCATTGAATATCTCTCTACATGGCAGGTTAGAACTTGCTGAAAATGAAAAATTGCCCACTAAGAAGCAAATGGTACTGATTAAAGAAAAATACCCATGTAATACCATAATGAATCTTCAAATGATAAGGAGACACAGTGATAAAATGGATTCTAAGTGTGAGCCTTTGGGTATCCTAATCCTGCCTTGCTTTTTCTATCTGAATTACTTGGTACATAATAGCTTTGTGCCTCAGACTTATCAAATGAAAAAATAAGAATAATAAATGGAGCCCACCTAATAGATTTGCTGTAAGGGCTTGAGTACCCATGAAATAGCAAATAGGCAGTCCTTAGAACTGGGCCTGGTATCTTCTAAGTGCTCAAGCATGTTAATTCTCATCATCATGGTGAAATTAGCCTCTTACATTTCTATAATATCATTAGAGTCAATGCTTCGAGTACTGCAAATTAGTAAGATTAATTAATAGTTTCATCCAATTTAAGATCTTCATTAAGTTAAATGTGAGAGTCAGTCTCCTGTGACTTCTTCCTGGATGGAAGCACATAGGAGACTTAGGAGCAACTGCTCTGTTCCTGAAGTCAATCATGTCAGTGTTGGGGGCACTGGGATAATTTTCCTCCAAAGAATCTTATTTTAAAATTACCCTTTGGCCTGAAACAGCTGGGATTCACTTTAAATCTCAAACTATTAATTTTCAAAACACATGAATGATATTATGCCTCTAGAATTTTCAACAAACATGGTACAAATTCCAATTTATATTCTCTTAAGTGTCATTAGAAGTAAATTTATGCTGTTACAATCCATAATTAATTTTGGTCTTTGCTAAAATTCTCAGGCTTTCTCTATATGTATAAGTGATGTGGATAAAAGGGGAGGTATGCAACTAATAATGAACAACATGGAAATACTAGTTTTGTATAATTTTAACCAATCTACTCTAACTATGCGAATCACACTGACACCACAAATAATTGTTACTGTATATGTTGCACAGGGTACACTCATTCTTCAAAAAATTTAATATATCACTTATTAAACTTCTACATATGATTGGGAACATAATGAACCAGAGATAGCAAGCAATTCCCCCAGGATTAAATAACTAGTAAAAGCAAAGCTAGTTGTGGAACTGGACTCAGCCTTATTGTGATAGTGTGTATACAGCCCTAGTCCTACATGTTGGAATTCTTTCTGTTCCTCTCAGCATTTTATGAAATGAGGATTTATATGAGATTCAACATCTACCTTGCTCATTCCCACTAATTCTCCTATGGTGCTTTTGGGTTTTGAAATTATCTAGTAACACAGCAATCACACAGCTCCAGAGAGGAGCCACATCTAGATCAACTAATGGAATTCTCTCATTTCTTTAGATGAAAAAAAGGAAAGGAAAGCTCATGGCTGAGTTTGGATGCCTGCTATAAACTAATTGCATGTATTCCCAAAACACAACTAGGCACAGAAGTGGAAGAGCTACTTGGAAGACTTATTTAGATGAATAAGCTCTCTTTGGGGGCATATTTTATGAAAAATTAAATTGACAGTGACAGCTCATTGCTAAGTATTTTAACAAACCCGATATTCAATTGGGATCCACCTAATCAATTGGAATCTTAATAGCGGAAAGGTAAAAAAGACTAAGGAAGTACCTTCATATTAGATACAGAAAAGTAATATGAAATTACTGTTGCGTTTAGATTTGGGGCTCTGAAGCTGGGGATGGGAAGCCTATAGGGAATGCTGGTAATGAAGACTGTCCACCTTGCCATTTTTCTTATTGTATGTGGGCTGATGCTGTGGTACTGACTCATATCTGCCTATCAACATGGTGCCTGCCAGTGTCTGGAAGATATCTCCAACCTACCCTTAATATTTTCTCTCTCTGACCAGTTGTCTTTTTTATGGGAAATCCTAAAGTAGGAAAAGCAAAGGATATATTCCTCTAGCTATTCAACAAATGACTCTGATGTCCTTTTAAGGTGGGAAGCTGGCAAGTTACGAGGATGAAGCAGGATATAAGCTACAACACCTGTTCTTAAGGGCCTTATATGAATGGATAAGTAAATTTGCAATTATAATCCAGTGCAACAACAGCAGGAAATACAGTTGTTAGAAAAGCAGAGATAAAGGGAGCCTGACTGGCCTTAGGCTGTGATAGATTTAAGAAAATATCTTCAAAAAATGTCTTGTAAACTAAGTGAACATAAACTGAGAAAAAAATTGATGGTCCATATAACACA
>NC_045030.1:158636471-158638418 GCF_008632895.1 Mastomys coucha
GAAATGAACAAGAGCAAGGAAGCGCCAAAAATAAAATTCTTACTTTCTAGGAAATAACGGCTTATTTTGTTAACACATAAACAAAAAATATAAAGGATGATTGCATAGTTTCTAGAGGTAATAAAATGGTTTGTATCATAAAACCTGCATGTAGCAGTACTCTGAATGAGATTTATGTCTAATATGTCTATTAATGTATAATATGGTTCACTATACTAAAACTAACCAGAATCCCCAGAGCTCCCAGGGACTAAACCATCAACCAAAGAGTACACATGGTGAGAATCATGACTCTAGCTGCAGAGGATGGCCTAGTTGGTCATCAATGGGAGGAGAGGTTCTTGGTCCTGTGAAGGCTCTGTGCCCCATTGTCGGGGAATGCCAGGATTGGGAAATGGGAGTGGGTGGGTTAGTGATAAGGGGGCAAGGGAGGATGGGATAGGGGGTTTTGGGAGAGGAAACCAGGAAAGGGGATGACATTTGAAATATAAATAAAGGAAATATCTAATAAAAAATTAAAAAAAAAAGAAATCACAGAACGGACAACTCACCTCATCAATAAGTAAACAAACAAACAAGAATGTGTATGTGAGAAAAGTCAGTTTCAAAATAAGTACAATAAAAGGTAGGTTTTACACTACCTAAATGCATATCAAGATTAATCCAGAGAAAAGGAATAATATAATTATTTAGAATAAATAAGCTAGGTAAAGAGGTACATGCCTATAGTTCCAGTAGTAAGGAATCTATGACAAAAGGGTGGTGAGTTTGAAGCCAGTTTGAGGTAGACCTGCCTGCAAAGTATGATCCTGTCTCAAAAATATCCACAAAGTGAAACAATAAAAAGTTATGAATATGGAAAATGTTTTTATAGGGAGGCAAGTAATAGAAATAGGAGAGAGATTGGGAATTATAATAATAAAAATGAATATTACAGGTATATAAAATTGTCAAAAGACAAAATTTATTAAAGTTATAAAAACACCAAAATGATAATGGTAAGTAACACCAAAAAAGAAAATCAAGACATACTATTTTGATTAGTTTATACATAGAAATTTGTGATCCTAGATGAAATTGGCCATTTTGTAAAAAACAAAACAAAAAACCAAACACAAACAAAACAAAACAAATCAACAAAACTGTATTTTATATGAACTAATCTCTGAAGAGATTTTATAAATGTAAATTAGTTTAGACATTATGGAAATCAGTATTGAAGTTCCTCCAAAAGTTGAAAATCGGACTTGCATATGATTTAACTGTACACTTGGGAGTACATATCTGAAAGAATCAAGATCAGCTTGCTGTAGAACATTGAATATCTATAAATGTTCCAGCACTATCCACAATAACAAGTTATGGAATCAACTTAAGTATCAATCAACAGGTGAATGAATAAAAGAATTTTGAATGTTCCATCACTATCCACAATAACCAGTTATGGAATCAACTTAAGTGTCAATCAACAGGTGAATGGGTAAAGGAATTTTGGTACATATACCATATATATACTTCATGGGAAATATATATATATATATATATATATATATATATACATACATGTAGTTTTTATTCAGTCATTAAGGAGAATAAAATTGTGTCATATACAGAAAAATAAGTGAAACTAAGTGAAAATGAAAAAGATAAAAGGATGAATGGGAGACAAAATGATAATAGAAAAGGTGAATATAGTCAAAGTATATCATATTTATGTACAGAAGCATCATAATGAAATCCTTCTTTATATAATTAATATACACTAATATTAAATTTTCAGTAGGTTAAACATGAGAATGAATAGTTGGATAAAAACCCAAGATGATTTCTTAGAAGAAACAATGATATTTCTTCAAAGGTTTTTTTCAAAATATAATTTCATAATTATTCTCATAGATATACTGGAGGCAACAGGGGTTTGTTTTTGTTTGTTTTTTTGTTTTTTGG
>NC_045030.1:158639977-158655308 GCF_008632895.1 Mastomys coucha
AACAGAGGTTTGTTCTTGTTGTTTTTTGTTTGTTTGTTTGTTTGTTTGTATTTTGGAGGGGAAATTGGGAAATATGACATGTAAATAAAGAAAATATCTAATAAAAGAAAAAAAAGGAAAAAAATATTTTAGTAATATATTTTCCTATAACAAATTATCCTAGCACTACTAATTAACTTTTACTTACTTGTGACACATTTTTAATACTTTGTTGACTTGTTTGCTAAAGTATATATTTCCAATCACGAACCTCCCACACTTATTTCCCATTTGTCCAATAACAATTTCAATTTACTTACAAACCAGATAATTGGTACTTCCCAAGGTCTTCCTTGAATATATAGCTGTGAAGTTGGTATTGATCTCTTAAGTAGTTCATGATTTTCTATTCAGATCTCTTAGGGCCAAACACAATTTTGAATTGTGAATTTTCTGGATTATATACAAGGCAGTGTGATGCCTAAGCTATAGATTTTGGAAGATGGACAACAACCAGAGCTGAGGCAGTAAGTACCTAGCAAAAGTAACAGAGTTCTAACAAAAATCTTGTGACATAATTTTGAATAGTTTGATTCCCTTTCAGCTCAAGCTTTGCTGCTAACTGAGGTCTGTCTTTCAAAGTTTTTGGTTCTGAACAGTTTGAATTTTGAAATTGTAGATGAGGCATTGCTTGGCCTAGAATGTTTTCTAACACTGTGTATGTAGTTAGACTGGTTTGGGGGTATGTTGGGTATTCTATGTCCAGTGCCCAAGCAGGCTCTCCCATTGTTCACTCAACTGACTATTACAATTCAATTCAGTATGCATTTTCTGAAGATTTCCTGTATGCCAGTCATGATTTTAGATGCTATGAGAAATTTGAAGGAGAATAGATGGGTCTTGATATTAGCCAGCTTGTGGTACCATATCAAAACACCATAGTTAAGTGAGTGAACTTTTATTTTATTTTCTTAGAGTTTTAGAAGTTTGAAATAAAAGGGCAAGATTATGGCAGGATTCATTTTCTAGGAAGGTCTTTCTTCTTGGCCCTTTTTCCTGTTCAACTTGTTTTCATGTGACCTTTTTGTGCATATAGAGAGAAAGTGATCTTTGGTGTCTCGTGCTCTTCCTATAATGCTATTGGATCTTTTGACATTAAATGTTAATTAGATCCATAAAAGAATGTTTCATTTGGGGAACTAGGGCTTCAAAAAAAGAATTTTGAGAAGATAGCATCATCAATAGAAAGCTCTTTCCCTTACATGGGTCACAGTTTAGTATAATGTTAGTACATAAGGACTGAATACTGATGGTTTGGAGATTTTAGTCCATATTCTGTTGCTTCTGGTTTCTGTAGTGAGGTAAAATATCAGGGTAGTAGTAGCGTGTTGGAGAAGAGACTGGGGACCAAGAATAACCTTTAAAAACATGTTACCAGTGACCTGTTTTCTCCAACTGGGCCCTATATCTTAACCTTGTCATCATCTCCCAATACCACCTAGTTTTTAGAACCCAAATAGCATTGCCAACTGGGACCAATTGCTCAATACAGGAGGAGCCTGTAGGGAAATTTTTATATATAACCACAACACCCTACCCTTGCTCCAACCCTAAAGCTCCTGGCTATCTTATAATGCAAAACACATTTAGTTCATTTTTAAGAGTTTCTAAAGTCTTAATAATTCCCACACTCTTCAAAGGTCCAAATCTCCTCTGAGACTTGAGGCAAACTCCTAATCATGGTCCCATTCTGTCCTGGGCTGTTCCCAGTCCTGGGCTGTAATAATTCTCAGACTAGGACCAGGTAGAAAATCACTGTTTGCTCCATAGTGTTCTTGTGTTCATTTTCCTAAGTGAGACTTGGGACTTGTATGTGATTATATTTTATATATGTGCAAACTTTGGGGAGAATTTTGATGTCATTTTTACATTTGCTTTGGGATGAAGTTTTTCACTAGGCTCAAGCACAAACCAAATTAGAATTATGTGTTCTTTCAAGGTAGAAGTCTGCTATGAACTAATCTTGGTCTGCAATCTAATGAAAACCATGACATGATAATATCCTGATATCGTAGGTTCTTGCTTATCAACTTTGACCTAAATTCTTGGTAAAAAGGCTCAACAGTATTAATTTGAGGTAAATTTATGATGTTCACAGACATTGGACTTTTGTTTAATGGAAAAAAACTCATGCAATTACAAATAATATATGGAATAAGACTGGAATGCTTATATTGTAATTAAGTCAATTAGACAATCCAGATTTACTGGAGGCATAGAATTTAGAAAGAAAGTGATAGTATTATAATCATTATGTCATTCTATCTAGAAAAATCAAGAAACGCAACTGAAAAAACTACAACATTAAGATAATCTAGCATAGCAAAGTACCAAATTTTAATAAATATGAATCAATAACTTGTTTATAAAATATAATGAATATCAAATTAGTAATAATACCTATTTAAACATAACAAACAACTTGAATTAACAGAAAATCTACAAGAACATAAAAGTTGGTTTTATCAAATAAAAAATGGTTCCTATTTGGCCATTGGAAAGTCTAATATAAGAAGTGTCATTCTTTTGTAGGTCAGCGTTGCTCTAATGTGTTTATAATCAATAAATAAAATGTTTACTTGTTGAGAGCAATGAACTTAGGAGCTTAGCCTCTAAAATATATAGTTGGGAAAAATTAAAAATACTTCACGTGTTTATTCATGTTAATGTATTGACTACTTATACAAGAAAATAAGCATTTTTGTAAATCACATACACCCAAGTCTATCTAAAATCTGAATATTCATATTTGTGGGAGCAGGGGCTGAAATTCTTACCAGAGTAAATTTGCTTTCTTTCTCTAGTCACATTTGAAATGCAGTATTAAAAATTAATTAGCTTAAGTGAATTGTGTTGCTCATCTTTCTGTGCAATAATATACAATCTGAAGTGAAGAAAAAATAGTAACTAAGCTTTCTGGATTCTGAAAACAAAAGACTTCCTCCTTTAAATAAAAGCACCTCATTGATGGTAAATTTTCATTAATAGTTCGTTCCTGTATGTGTCTGTGTGAGTGTATGTGTTTTGTTCTAATTAGTGAATTTGAGAGAGATCTTGGAATGTATAATTTGTTTTCATTTATCATGGAACAACAGAAGGAATTATAGTGGCAACCTGGAAAATAGTCAGGTGCTTTTACAATTTAATTTTATTTGCTAATTACCCTACTCACTTAAATATGTTCTAAAAATTAAAAATCATAAGTTATTAAATATAACATTAAAAAGCATATAAATATTTATATTAGAATTACTTTTGTTTAGACAGAGTAACTTGTTTTAATGAACTATAATCTTAGGATAATAGTCTTAGAAATTATTAGTAATATTTGAGAAAATATAGAAATTTTAGATTTTGGATGATGTTGACAAATTTTTCCCACTTTCCAATTAAGTGTTAATAAAATTATCTAGCCTTTAGAGTTTATTAGTTTCTCTTAGCTCTGTCTGACAATTGTAGACTTCTTCCCAAATGGAAAAGCGCCCTTGTCTATTTTCTTCTGATTTCAGTTTATCTAATAATCTTATTTAGAAGATTGTAACTATTTGTTGGTCAGTCTGTGTCATTCCTTTGGAACAAATATAACCAAAGCTAGTTTGTAGAGTTAAAACCATGGAAAAGATAGGCACAGTGCTAAGAATTCAAGTTCATAGTTGATCCTTTAAACTGGTAGATATTTGCTTGAACATGGAAGTTTTTTAAACACTCTTAAATACCTTTAAAGTTGAACAATTTGAGGTCTTCTTTTTATAAGACAAAGAAGAGTTGTTAGCTTCTAAATAAGTTCAAAATGTGTAGATTGACCTCTGTATAAAATGTGATCATTCACTCATGTACCATCACTGAAGATTAGTAAAATATACTGTTTCTATTATATTCTGATACCAGGGATAGGGATAAAAACATAAATAAGATGTTGTACTGCCATTAAAGAATTTATACTCTAGAAAATGTAAGAGGCCCTATGTTTTCTTTTATTCATGGATTCTTATTCTTTAATTATTATTGTTTTATATATATAAACAGAACATGTTGGGTTTATTTTGTGTTGAAGCTAACTTTTTGAAATTGGATAACATATTAGAGTGCTCATGTCTATAAGAAAAAAAAGTGTATCCTGCCTTTCATTATCCACTAATTGACTAGCTATTCCTCTATAGGTTGGGCCTTGTGAGATTTCCCCCATCCACTTAGCCTTGCCAATTGTTGTCATTATTATTCAGGTCTTGTTTAGGTGGCCCTATTGTTGACATATATAGATGACACAATGCCATAGCAGTTTTCCTGGCCCTCTAGTTCTTTCAATTATTCTTATTCCATGATGTTTTCTGAGTCTTAGTTGTAGATGTCAGTGGGGGATGGTCATGCCACAATCAGTGGCTCTCTATATTTTCATACCCTGTGCCTTGCTGTGGTGGTAGGGGCTATATTTCAGTGGATGAAGTTAGTATGTTCACCAAGGAACTTGAGTTAATTTCATATTCATATGTTGCCTCACCTGAAAACTCCAGTGTCTCATGAAATTTTATACTACCCGAATCTTCTCTCCTACTCTTCATCATTATGTTGACTAGTAGCAGCAGAAATGCAGTTGTTACAAATACAATAAAATAAAACTATTTTCTTTAAATCCTATGCAGTCTGACAGGAAGACATCCTGACACACATATAATAAAGATAAACATTTATAAGTATCAGCTATTTAAAACTTTTTGTAGGTTGACAATAATTAGCATTCATTGGTATGGCATATGAAGTTACTGAAATATGTGTTAAGTGGATTGATAAATATAGCATAAGTGCTGCGAATAATCTAAACATCAGTTTGTTGGAAAATGTCTTGTTTCTTCTTAACTGTTACAGGTGCTATTAAGATCTCCTTTAGTAGGAGACAGTAAACATTTTCAGTTAAGGGATACACAGTAAAGATTTTAAATTTTGTGGGCCATACAGCCTGTTTCATAGCTACAAATCGTATCTTTGTAATGATACATGTAGTCACAGACATATGTAAATGAATGAATATGATAATGTTCCAAGAAAAATTTAAGTCCAAAAATTATATAATAGATTGATTTGGACATTGGTTCATCATTTTCTGATCCATAACATACAAAACTCATGGGACCTTAATGGAAATTGACAGGCTTAGGTAAACTATTAAATGACTAGCCCGGTTACATGGGGATTTTATTCACTTATATTAGATTCAAATTTTGGTTCTGTATTCATTCAACCTATCCCATTGGTAAAGGAGTTAACTACACTTTCTACATTTGATTACTCTCTCATCTTAAAATGTCAGAAATTTAACTGCATTTCAAAATGGTGGTGGACTGAGAAAATGTAAACAGTGTGGCAAATACAAACATACTAATGACTCCTGCTTTCTTCTCTCTAAGAAAGAGATTTCTGTGTTGCTAGGGTAGCCAGCCCCTCTGATACAGTCAGCAAATTCAGCTTTTGCCATGTTGCCTTTAGAGAATTGCAAGACACTCAAAACATAGTGGAATGACTTGTACCAGAAATGATACGTAGCTATTCTAGAGTGACAGAAGAGGATTTGGAAAGAAGGAAGAAAGGAGCTAAAGAAGACAAGAGCTCTAGGGTAAAAGGTTCAAAGTTTGCAAGATATGAGATTGGGTGTAACTCTGAAACATTGCTTTTGGAGGCTGGCTGGAGAGATGTGGGTAGCTGAATAGAAAGATGAAGAAGGGTCCCAAGGAATACTACTCTGTTATGAGTGCAATTCTCCTGGAACTTTTAGAATGAATGTAATAAAGACTAAAGCTACAATTTAATTTCACAGTGTAGGACTTTGAATAAAACCACTTTATTGCTTGGCCAGTAGGCAGTCTAATTTTATAGGAGTTATATAAGGTCAGTGAGCACAGAGCTTGATACAGAATAAGAATTCAAACTAGTAACTAGATAGTCTTTATAGTAGTATTTAAACCTGATGAGGGGTATATAAGAAAAAGGTTCGTTGAAAGTAGGCTATTACGCAGAATTTTGTGGGATAAGGAGATGCTTCACTAGACACAGAAGCAACACAACTGAGCTCACATAGTAGATACAAAAGAGCTAAATTTTAAGGGTTAGAGCAGTTGCATTGGCTTGACTTTGGACAAATTGTCCAAACTATGTCTGACACAATTTTCTGTTAATAAGGAATATGATACTCAGTGTACAAGGGGCACTAAATTTGACAACAGAGAACATACTTAAAATAGATATGAACTAAAATTAATGTTTCCTTATATTAGTCAATGTTATTTATAATATAAATATTTAACCAAGCAATGTATGAAAAACAGGAGACCTATCATGACACAATAACTAAGGTTTTAAAAATTAAGAAGTATGCTTTTTTTAAAATTTTTACTTATTTTTATTTTATGTACATTAGGGTTTAGCCTGCACGTATGTCTGTGTGAGGGAGTTGGATCCACTGGATGTTGAGTTACAGATACTTGTGAGTTGCCAAGCAGATTCTGGGACTTGAACTCAGGTCCTTTGGAAGAGAAGCAAGTGTTCTTAACTATTGAGCCATCTCTTCAACACCTACAATTAAGGATTCTATAATAGGGACACATCTATGAGTCCTAGATGGACTACAGTAAATGAATTGTAGAAATAAAACCATGGCATTATTTGTAAAACAGTGTCTCTAAAAGCAAGGCAGCAGAAAAATCAGTACTATTTAGTTTTAGCATATAGTTTGGAATCAGAGTCATATCCTTGGTACTTAGGAAGCAAGATCCAGAGAGTTGCTCTTTCTCCTGATTGTCGTTTTCTGAGGATTTTGCATAGTATTCTAGATAGATACATGAATACAAAAGAAAGAGAGAGAAGCAGAGAAATATGCCTATATGGATCTTTTCTCAATACAAGAGGGCAGTAATAAATATGGGACAATCAATGTATTACCTGACACCATACACTCTTTCTCTCTATTTGATAGTGCCATCATATACAAAGATCTACACTGACATGTAAAAAAGTTGAGCCAATGGTGATGTCACTCTGAGTTTTGCTTACTTTTCTATGGTTTCAAATATTGAATGTTTTCCCCTCTAGGTAATTTATATTTCACTTAAGTACTCTAAACCTTAGGTAATTTCAATACTTGACCAATTTACTTAAGTGCTGCTGCAAGCACTATTGTCCTGTAGTTAGCCCTTGACTATTCCTCATTTGTTCTTTCATTGAGGCTTTTATTACTAAAAGCTCTTGGAATCCTAAGGTCTGACCACTTTCGGCAACTTGCAAGTGTGTTCACCCATCTCCACAGAGAGTTCTTCCTTGATAATGCAGCTGGTTAAAATCAGACCACTCCTGACTATTACTATCCCTCACTTTGCAACATATCACTGACCTTTATTTTTCTTCTTAGTATTTAATTCTATCCATGCTGCTATTCTGCCTTATATTTTATTATCCAAACTTCATTATACATTTATGAAGGCAAGGAGTATTCTCTGTTGTTACTATTTTAGCCTCATTGTTCAAAAGAGAATATATGTCTTTATCTATATGTTGAATTAATACATGTCTAAGTAGCAACTACAGTAGAAAATCACTTATATTTAACAGACAAAAAGAATTAACTTCTCAAGGCATTCAGTAGTGTATCCTAGGATAAAAATATCATTGTCTATAGGGCCAGAACATGAAAACTGTAATGCCTTGGTACCTCTCTTCTGCCCTAGTACCCTTATCAGCTATGGAAAATCACGATATATTAAAAACTATACCAAGGACAATTTAAGTAATACATGAAAACAGGTATTGTTAGATGAATCTCAAGTGTCTTATAATCTAACATGAAATATATATTACAGAAGAAAGATTACACATGATTATCAATCATGATTATTCTACAGAACTGTATCTCAACTGTGAAATAAAATACATTTTAGAAATTTGAAAACATAGAACGTAAAAACAATACCTATGTTTGTGATCTACCTCAAACCAGGTTTATCAGTCTATGAATATGATCTAACTTGGGCATTTCTTCATTTTATTATAGTTTTATTTTATTGTTTAAAATATTTTTAATTTAAATATGTCTTGATCATATTTGCCCCTGCTCCTTCAAGGGCCTATCCCCACTCCCTATACATCCAATTATATGGTAAGTTTTGGAGATGGTATCATGAGGTGCTGAGAAGAAGGTGTATCCTTTTGTTTTAGGATAAAAAGTCCTATACATATCTGTTAAATCCATCTGTTTCAGAACTTCTGTTAGTCTCACTGTGTCTTTGTTTAGTTTCTGTTTCTATGATCTGCCCATTGTCAAGAGTGTAGTGTTGAAATCTCCCACTATTATTGTGTGTGGTGCAATGTGTGCTTTGAGCTTTAGTAAAGTTTTTAGCATGACTGCACTCTGAAAGTGTGAAACAATCAGCTGAAAGAGTCAGATGCAAATATTTACACCCAACAATGGACAGAAGTTGCTGACCCCTGTGGTTGAATTAGGGAGAAGTTGGAAGAAGCTGAGGAGGAGGGTGACCCTGTAGGAGGACCAGCAGTCTCAATTAACCTGGACCTCTGAGATCTCTCAGACACTGGACCACCAACCAGGCAGCATACATCAGCTGATATGAGGCCCCCAGCACATATACAGCAAAGGACTGCCGGGTCTGGGTTCAGTCAAAGAAGAATCACCTAACCCTCAAGAGACTGGAGGCACCAGGTTGTGGTGAGTTCTGGTGGGATGGGGGTTGGGGGTTAGGGACATTTTCATGGAGAAGTGGGCAGAGGAGGTATGGGATGTGGAACAGTCAGAGGGTGGACTGGGGGATAAAATCCTAGAACTGAGAATGGGGAGTGGAACAAAATAATAAGTCCCACCCTTAATCAAGAAACTATTTGCTGTCCCACAACCCCCAGAGGAGACTTCACTCCCAGGCACTACAGCATGCCCAGGATTTTAGGATCAGGAGTGAGGAAAACACATCTGTTCCAACACCACCAAGAGTAACTGAGACAGGCAGGATCCAGGGACAAAGGAACCACGCCTGACCAATGGCTCCAGTTGCTTCTGGTCTGTGTCAGTCTACCTTGGGCACCAAGTTGGTCGCCAGCCTCACAGCCCTCAGAGGAGGCTCCACTCCCAGGCTCTCTAGCCCGACCAGGATCTTAGGATCCCAGGACCCCAGGAGCTTGGACACACCAGGATCTCAGGGTCTCAGAGACACTTTGACTCCCAGGAACTCTAACACACCCAGAATCTCAGGATCACAGGATCCTGGAATCACCGAATCACAGAGATAGCTGGACTCTGAGGAGTTCTGACTCAACCACGATTATAGAAAGAACAGGCTCCAGTCAGATAAATCAAGGGCAGGAGCACTAAAAATAATCAAATGGTGGGAGGCGAGCATAAAAACATAAGCAACAGAAACCAAAATTGCTTGGCATCATTTGAACCCTAGTCCCTGATTTTAGTGGGATTACTTCGTTTCTCTCCAGTTAGTTTGATGTTGACTACTGGTTTGCTGTATATTGCTTTTACTATGTTTAAGTATAGGCCTTGAATTCCTGATCTTTCCAAGACTTTTATCATGAAAGGATGTTGGATTTTGTCAAATGCTTTCTCAGCATCTAATGAGATGATCATATTTTTTTTTCTTTGTGTTTGCTTATATAGTGGATTTCGTTGATGGATTTCCAAATATTGAACCATCCCTGCATCCCTTGGATGAAGCCCACTTGATCATGGTGGATGATCGTTTTGATGTGTTCTTGGATTCGGTTTGCAAGAATTTTATTGAGTATTTTTGCATCGATATTCATAAGGGAAATTAGTCTTAAATTTTCTTTCTTGGTTTAGTCTTTGTGTGGTTTAGGTATAAGTATAATTGTGGCTTCATAGAACAAATTTGATAGAGTGCACTCTGTTTCTATTTTGTGGAATAGTTTGAGGAGTATTGGTCTTCTTTGAAGGTCTGATAAAATTCTGCACTAAACCCATCTGGTCCTGGGTTTTTTCTGGTTATCAATCCCAGAGACTATTGTGGATGCCAAGAAGTACATGCACTGATATGGCTGTCTCCTGAGAGACACTCCAAGAGCCTTACAAATACAGAGGCTTATGTTAGCAGCCAACCATTTGGCTGAGTGCATGTTCCTTAATAGAGGAGTTAGAGAAGGGATTAAAGAACTTGAAGGGGTTTGCAACCTTTTAGGAAGAACAACAATATCAACCAACCTGACCCCCCAGAACTCCCAGGGACTAAGCCATCAACAAAGGAGTACACATTGCTCTAGCTGCATATGTAGCAGAGGATGGCCTTGTTATTCACCAATGGGACCACATTAGAATATGACTGCAAGTTCCTCCAGGGGATGTGTAAGGATACCCTCAGTTTGGATGATTGACATCAAGAATAGCAGAGACTTTACATAAAAATATGTGACTGCCACTTTCCCTAATCTACAGCAGAATGCAAATCAGGAATAAATGACACAAAATGAAGACATCTTTGTCTAGAGTGCAGGATGGAGAACACAAGCCCACTACTGTGGGGATATTGGAGAATCCCAGAATGTACTTAGTTCCACATTCCACAAATGCTCTGTAAAATCAAGCTTGGCTCAAATCTTCACTGATTTTATTTTGTGTCTTTATTCTTGAGAACTTCATGGAAATGTACAATGATATATGATCATGCATATCCCACATAACCCCAAGTCCTCCAATACCTTCTCCAGCACCCACCTATAATTTTATATCTTTTAAATAGTTTGTTGGTATAATTTACGGGTAACTAACTTCTCTCTGATTGGATTTGTGGCCTGCTTCACAGAAAGAAATTTTATTCTTAATACAGTAATACTGGTTAAAAGCCATGTTTCAGAGGTCATTGGCCTCTGTGTTCCTAGACCTGTGGGTTGCAACCCTTTGGGTGGCCAAATGTCCCCTTCACAGGGGTCACCTAAGACCACCAAAAAACACAGTTATTTATATTATGATTCATAACAGTAGTAAGATTATAATTATCAAGTAGCAATGAAAATAGTTATAGTTGGGGGCCACCACAACATGAGGGACTGTATTAAAGTTTGAAACATTACAAAGGTTGAGAATCACTGCCCTAGAGCCTGTTATTGCTATTTTGCTATTTTATAATATCATGCTGTCAAATTGCCTTCTGGCTGCTTATATTTATAGCAGTTTGCTTCAATTCAGATTCTTTTTATGTATAGAATGAATCTTCAATATCCTAGGTTTTTACTCAAGCAAATTCCCATTTCCATATTTGGAGAATTTCCTACATGCATAGGGTCCCTGCTCAGCACAACTGGATTATTTGTTTTTATTTAAACATCTTTCACTTTGTTCCATTCTGAATACTATAGATGTACAAGGTTCCTTTATTTCAGCCCCAGATATTGTAGTGTCCATTGTGCTTAGATCATTATGTAACTGCATGGACACTGGAGATGTGTGATGAGGACTCTGTTCTGAATAGGTAACACATAGCTGCATTCTTACTATGTGCTTACACAAGGCTGGAGAGAAACAGCATAAGCAAGCTCTGTTGTGTCACCTCTTACGAGTGCACTAACCTCATCTTATGTGGTTCTGCCCTTCCTACCTTCAACTCGACTTAACTACATTTTAAAGTCTTCATCTCCAAATGCCACCACATTGTGTTTTTATATGACATAAATATAGAAATCTTTAAAGACTACAAACACCCAATACAAAATAGTTAATTCTTTAGTGCATTAAGATTAATTAGACAATTTTTTTATTGGATATATATATATATATATATATATATGGGATTATATATATGGGATATATAATATGTATAATAAGTATAATATATACATATTATAATATATTACAGTAAAACTGTGAAATCTCTGATAAATCAATACATTGTGCTTATTTTTATTAGATATTTTTATTTACATTTCAAATATTTCCATTATGTTTAAATGAAAGTACATTTGTCTTTAACCTGTTTAGGTAAAAATTGTTTTCTGGAATTATGTCACTGCTCCAGCTTGAATTTTATTAATAAACAAATACTATTTTCAAAAGTGGTGGAAACCTTAATATTATTTAGATTCAATTGAGTAATAAGGAATATAATTATGTTTGTACAAAGTTATCTCAGGGATTACATGTTTGACATGAGTAGATCATTACAAATATAATTGTACAGATAATAGCAAACCAGGATATGAAAAATTATTTCCTCTTTTAATTTACATCCATGAACACAATTCTGAGGGCCAAAATTCACAGAAAGATTTGTGTTTGTCTTTCAGTTAAGTGGCTAAACTAAGGCTTCATCCTTAGCTAGTTTGAGATGATAAGTAGAAGCTGGTGAACTATTTAAAGAATGAAATGTCAAAGAAAGCAAGCCTGGGATGTTGTGTGTAATCTCTCTTCAGTTTTACAAATGAGAATGGATGGGAGTCTTCTAATTTTTCTGTTACAATGTACATGAAATGTGAGTCTTGTACATTTTTCAGCAGTGTATGAGATAGGAAGATTGTTATAAAAGGGAAGGTAAAGAAATGGTATCTGTATAATGAAAATATAATAATGATGATAATGATAAGCAATGTACAGATTATGTATTCCGCTTTGAGTCTATGTTAAATAGTTTGTTATGAAGGATTTCTTAGTGGCTAGAAAGTAGATGGTATCCATTCACTATGATTCAGCTCACAGTCTTCATTAGGGAAGATGCTGAAAACACTAGTTGCAAATTCACTTTAATGAACAGAAGCCTTCCTGAAGGTGAAAGGTACAAGGAATGTTCTCATATATTCCCCGTTTTTACCATTAAATTTGATTAACTTATCATCAAAGAACAAAGGATCAGCAGGAAACTAGGGAACAGGGATTTTATTATTTTTTTCTGAATTCAGCTTAATTTTCACATCATGAAGAAAAACTGATCTTTTTCTTATGTCTGCTACTCTGTTGAGAGTGTACTATGCAGAAAATCAATTTTCTCATCTCAAGTTGGTTTGCCTATTTAATTAACTTAACAGCTTAATGGAGACAAAGGTGATTAAAACAGTTTGAGAATGCTTTCAAAATTATAATTTATTATATACAATAATATTTTATCAAAGATTTCCCCATAGTAATTATGATGTGGGTAGAATTTGTTTCTCTTACTCCAATGTTTTATTAGTTCTTGAAGGTGATTAGCACCATCGTCCTAAAAAATTAGTAACTAAAATATTCTTGTTATGTCTTATTACATGCAACATAATATCACCTGAACTAGAATATAATATTTGATATGAAATCTATCTTTTTATGTTGCTCTTGCTTAATTCTGGCATTCAAAGTTGTCAATTATGCTAATTAATGTAATAATTTATTTCAAAGGTCAGCTTTAATAATTTACTTTTTTGCTGGTCTCTCTGGGCTGGTTTCCTGGGCGGACCTTGGGCACAAGCTTTGCAGCCAGTCCCACAACACCCAGAGGAAGCTCCACTCCCAAATGCTCTGACACTCTCAGGATCAGAGGTGAGGAGGACCCAACATCTGTCCCAACACCAGGAGTAACTGGGACTAGTGAGACCAGGCACACAGGAAGTCCACCAGCCCAGTGGCTCTGGTTCCTTCTGGTCTCTTTGGGCTGGTGTCCTGAGCAGACCTTGGGTGCAAGCTCTGCAGCCAGTCCCAAAACACCCAGAGGAACCTGCTGCACTCCCAGGTGCTCTAACAAGCCCAGGATCACAAGATCCCATAATCACAGGATCACAGAGACAGTTTGACTCTGAGGAGTTCTGACACAACCAGAATCACAGGAAGGAGAGGCTCCAGTCAGATTTAGCAAGGGCAGGTAACACTAGAGTTAACCATATGGTGGGGGGCAAGTGTAAGAAAATAAACAACACAAACCAAGGTTACTTGGCATTATCAGAACCCAATTCTCCCACCATAACAAGTCCTAGACACAACATCACACCAGAAAAGCAAGATTCAGATCTAAAGTCACTTCTCATGATGATGATACCGGACCTTAAGAAAGACATAAATAGCACCGTCAAAGAAATACAGGAGAACACAGGTAAAGAGCTAGAAGCCTTACAAGAGGAAACACAAAAATCCCTTAAAGAACTACAGAAAAACACAATCAAACAGGTGAAGGAAATAAAACCATCCAGAATCTAAAAATGGAAATAGAAACCATAAAGAAAACAGAAAGAGAGACAATCCTGGCCATATAAAAACTAGGAAAGAAATCAGGAGTCATAGATGCAAGTGTCACCAACAGAATACAAGAGATAGAAGAGAGAATCTCAGGGGCAGAAGACACCTTAGAAAACATTGACACAGAAGTCAAAGAAAATGCAAAAAGCAAAAATCTCCTAGCTCAGAACATCCAGAAAATCCAGGATGCAATGAGAAGACCAAACCTAAGGATAATAGGTATAGAAGAGAGTGAAGACTCCCAATGTAATGGGCCAGTAAATATCTTCAACGAAAGTATAGAAGAAAATTTCCCTAACCTAAAGAAAGAGATGCCTATGGACATACAAGAAGCTTACAGAACTCCAAATAGACTGGACCAGAAAAGAAATTCCTCTCATCACATAATAAAAACACCAAATGCACTAAATAAAGAAAGAATTTTAAAAGCAGTAAGGGAAAAAGGTCAAGTAACATATAAAGGCAGGCCTATCAGAATTATGCCAGACTTCTCACCAGAGACTATGAAAGCTAGAAGATCCTGGGCAGATGTCATACAGACCCTACAAGAATGCCAGCCAGGCTACTATACCCAACAAAACTCTCAGTTGCCATAGATGGAGAAAACAAGATATTCCATGACAAAACAAAATTTACATAATATCTTTATACAAATCCAGCCCTACAAAGGATAATAGATGGAAAACATCAACATAAGGGGCAAAATTACACCCTAGAAGAAGCAAGAAAGTAATCTTTCAACAAATCCACACAAATCTAATTCCACAAAAACAACATGAAGTGATGATTACTTTTTCTTAATATCTTAATATGAAAATTAATATTACCAACTTATCCTAATCAATTGAAATCCAAAAATAGGAAGAATTAGAAATTTGTTGACTGTCATCCAGTGGTTTCTCTAATTTGGTAATTGGAGAAGTAGGTCCAATTTTGTACAATCTATATACACTTTCAGCTTGTTTGTTCATGACAGTGTCTTCCTGTATACAACATAAGGATCTTGAAATCTTGCTTTTTCTATCTCAGCCTCTCTATTAGTAGGATTGTTTATTTCATGTTTTTACACTATACTATGGTTTTCAG
>NC_045030.1:158656519-158702961 GCF_008632895.1 Mastomys coucha
TGTAACTTTTCTCATCATAATGCAATAAAAGTTGAAAAAAAAGAAAAAATTTACTTTTTTATCCACTCAATATTTTTATTTATATCATTTTTAGAGTACTCACTAGAAATCCATATATCCTTGATGAGATAAAAAAGGAAGAAGATTTTACCAATAATATATTTGTCATTTAATTGGATAGATATGAGAAAAATTAGATATTACAGATAGCTATCTCTATGACAAGCCACATCCTGCACATCTTTTACCAAGGGTTACCCTGGTGAATCCACTGTATTCTCCCCCATGTACCTTCCTTAATCCCCCTCCCATCTAGTCCAGGCCCCACATCCAGTGAACAGCCCAGTCTGACCACCCATGCTTACCCAGCTCCCAAAATCTAGGCTCTGGTCAGGACATACCTGCCCACCTACCACCTACAGGTCTCTCATGTGTCACATTCCAATCGCTCTACCAGGCAGACCTTGCATATCCTTTGTTAGAGTGTAGATGGGTGAGTTGGATAGATTCTCCCCTTCAGTATACACTCCCCAACATCCAAATTCATTCTCAGACTTCAGAGTTGGACCAGAATGTACAACGTCCAAGCCAGAGTAGACCCTTTTTTCCATATACAACCAGTAAACCCAAACCACTGTACATGTTCTGTGTTCTTTCCCAACTTTCTTTATCCATTTCATACACAATACTAACAAAAAGACCACATGAACAAATCTCATCAGAAAAAATACAAACAATATAAAACATCAAGGCAGTACCTCCTCCACAAACCTACTAACCCCTTAGAAATGTTCATCTATGAGAATTATGTAGATAAACTCCAGATCCCAGGATTTACAAGAAAAACACAACCTTCATTAACAACTTCAAATACTCTAAAGAGGACATAAAAATAGCTAAATGTACCTAAAGAGAATGAATTTAAAGACAACAAACTTGTGAGTGGTCCTCAAGAAAACACAAACATAAGGGTAATGGAAATGGCAAAAACAATCCAGGATTTGAAGGTGGACTCAATAAGAACTCAAGCTGAAACAAAGATGGAATTGAGAAACCCAATAACCCATCAAGAAAACTCAAGGGAAAGTCTTACAAGTAGAATGTATAAAACCTGAGACAGAATGATAAGACTCAAAGATAGAGGATGTATCAAAATAAGCAAAGAATGTGAAAAATTTAAATAACACAGGAAAGCAACATATTGAAAATGAGGGCTGCCACAAAATGGTCAAACATTTGAATTATAGGAATAGATGAGGGAGATAAATCCAAATTCAATAGCATAGACTAGATCTTCAACAAGAGTATAGAAGAAAATATCTCCAAATTAAGGAAATATATACCTATACAAATAAAAGAAGCACACAGAACACCAAAGAATAAGACCAGAAAAGAAAATCTCCATGACATATCACAGTTAAGACACCTAACTATACATAAGAAAGAAAACATTTCTAAAGCTATAAGAGGAAATAACATAAATCAGACATAAAAGAAACTATCAAAATAACAGCTGATTTCTCAATTAAAACTTTGAAAGCTAGATGAGCCTGGACCAGTGCATCCCCCATCCTAAAAGAGCATGATGGGTATCCTACATTAATGTAACCAGAAAAAGTCTTTGACATAGTTGAAGGAGAAAACAAAACTTTCCATTCCATAAACAACCTAAATATTTGATGTCCAACAGACTAAGTGGGATGAAAATATAGGGAGAAACATATTGAGCTGAAGAGAGGAATAAGGAAGGAGAGCTAAAAGTCTGTAGAAAGAAAACAAAAGAGCTCCATATAATTCTTAAAACAGGAAATACCACTGAAGACACAAATTACAACAACAACAGAAATCAAGAATACAATGACGGCAATCAACACACACCTTTCAATAATATCTTTAAACATTGATTGCCTTGATGAACTAGTCAAAATGCAGAGTTCATCTCTGTGTTGTCTACAAGAAAAAAAAAATCCTAGTTTTAAAGATAGGAAACAGATTTAAAAAAAAAAACATTCCAATCAAATAGAAACAGGAAGCAAGTAGGCTTGCTATGCTAATATGCAACAAAGTGGACTTCAAACTAAACATAATGAGAAGAAATAAGAGAGATACTTCATTCTAATCAAGGAGACAATAGACCAAGAACACATTACTATCCTAAACATACATGGATCAAACTCAGTGACACCTAATTTCTACTACTGGAATTAAAGACACAATTAACATCAATCCATTACAAGTAGATGATTTAAACATCTCACTTTCTCCAATAAACAGGTCAACCATACAAAAAATAAACAGGAAACAACATTTTTAATTGACATCATATGAAATATGTACTTAAGAGCTATCTACAGAATATTCTTATCCCAATGCTAATGAATACACATTGTACTCAGCAGCACACAGCAGCTGTTGTAAAGTAAACTACAATCTGGGACACAAAATAAATCTTTACAAGTTCAAAATTATTGGAATAGCTTCTTGAATCTCATCTGGTCACAATGCAATAGAACTGGAAACTTACCGCAAGTGAATCTCTAGCAAAAACATGAACTCATGGAGATTAAACAACTCATTATTGAATGATGAATATGTCAAAAAGAAATTGAGAAGGAATTTCTAAAAAGCCTTGGAACTAACTAAATTAAAATGAAAAAAATATCACAAAACCCTCTGTGAGACATTACAAAAAGTCTTATGAGATAAAATTATAGCCATAAATAGTGGGAGACGGTGAGGTGGCAAGCATGGGGAGTGGGGAGCCAACAGGGGTTTGTTCTTGTTGTTTTTGTTTGTTTGTTTGTTTGTTTGTTTCTGGGAGGGGAAACTGGGAAAAGAAAAATCATATGACATGTAAATAAAGAAAACATCTAATAAAAAATGTCAGAAAAAGCACAAATAAATGAGTTAGTGATGCAATTCAAAAAATTGGAAAAAACAAGAGCAAGTCAACCTCACCAGATACAGTAAACAAACAAACAGCAGAAATTAATGAAACAGAAACAAAACAATAGAAAGATTCAATTCATCTAAGTGTTAGTTCTTTGAGAAGATAAATATGGTAAGCAGGCTATTGGAGGAACTAACCAAAAGAAAGAAAGGGATAGCTTGTTTTAACAAAATCCGAAATGAACAGGGAAATACTACAATAGAGACCAAAGAATTGGGAACATTATGAGGGAATAATTTAAAACCTGTACTCCATTAAGGAAAGTCTAAACTAAATGAATAAAATTTTAGATTCAGCCAAACCACCAAAATTAACGCAAAATGTCAACAATATATACAGACCCATAACAAATGAAGAGATTGAAATTGTAGTAAAAAGCCTTTCAACTTGAAAATTATCCAGAGCCAGATGGATTCCCACATGAATTCTACCAGACTTTCAAACAAGATCTATAACAAATCATTCTTAAACTATTTTTTAAATAGAAATATACCCCCAAATTCCTTTTATGAAGCCACAATCATTGAAATACCAGGCAAAGAAATGACAAAAACAAAAACAAACAAAAAACTATAGGCAAATGTTACTTATGATCATACATTTAAAATTCCCCAAATAAAATGCTTGCAAACACATAACAGACATACAAAGCTTATCTATCATGACCAAACTGGTTTTATTCTGGCGATGTATGCATGGTTCAACAAGCAAAAGCCAATAAACGTAAAAACAAAACAACAATAATTGGACTTAAGGACCACAATGACATGATCATCTCAATAGAAGCAAAGAAAGAAAGCCTTTGGCAACATCCATCATGCTCTCATTAGTAGAGCTGTAGAGAGGAGGAGTAGGTGGAATGTATGTGTCTCAACATAATTAAAGCCATATATAAGAAACCTACACCTAACCTCATCCTAAATAGAGAGAAACTTGAAACACACAAGACACCCTTGAAGTAGGTATTGTGTTACTTCTGTGTTTACAACTGTCATTTATTCTTCAAAGCCTGATGAATTTGTATTCAACTACTTAGTTTGTCATCCAAAGGTGTCTCTGATCTTATATCCTGAAGTTTCCAGCAGTACTACCTTTCATGTATCCAATTTAACAGTTGGTCTGAAAATGTCATTGCTCTTCATCTGTGATCTTAATTTTTCCTGTTCACATACATGTAACATCTTTCTTCCATCTACAAATTTCCCAACCCCATGTCATACTAAGCATATGCTATCCTGTGGGGCAGTGAGCTGTGCACAGACAGCCTTTTCTCTGGTCGAGCATGGGCCTGGAACCCTGATGACCCTAAGGGACTGTAGGTGTTCGGCTATACCTCTTGTGCCCCTGGCTCCTGTTGCAGTTACAACCTCCCACAACACCCTGCAAAGATGTGTGTGGCCATCAGTAAAGTTAGGCAATGCCCTAAGCTCCTGGAATTCTGTCTGGACTCCACCCCACAGTTTCCTGGCAACAGGCAGGTATGCTCCGCCCCACAGTTACCTGGCAACAGCTAGGATGGCCACCTCACTATAAAAGGAGCTGCTTGCCCCTCCTCTCTCTCTTATCTCTTATTCTCTTGCTGTTACACTTGTTCCCTAGCTCCCCTTCTCTCCACCTTCCCTTCCTCCTTCTCCACCTGGCCATGGCCGGCCTCTACTTCCCTACTCTCTCCCTCTCTCAGCCTTAAACTCCTTAAAACCATGGACTGCCTCTATTCATCTGAACCTGCCACAGTGGAGCAATGGAGCAGGACTTCCCCTAATGAGCTGTGTATCTAACCTCCCGCTGGAGGCCTCCCTGCATTCCAGCCATGGCCACCAGCCAACCCAAGCCAGCCAAACCAAGCTAGCCACCGGAGCAAGACAAGGACTCTCGTCCCTTTGGTAACCAACCAGAGCTCTCTCCACCTATCCTTTTCCCTTGGGCCCCTGGGCCAGAGTCTACCCAAGGGTTCCCACTCTTCTCAGCTCTTCTGGGACATCCAGTGGCATCTGCAGTGTCCAAGAGTGAGAACCTGTTGTCCCTGGCCTCCATGCAGCCCAGGGACCCCAGAACCAGCTCTTCCTTGATACCCAGTGGCATCTGTGGTGCCCGAGAGTCTGAGCCTGCCTCCAGCAGGTCCACAGGGACCCCAAACTGAGCCTTCCCCAACCCCAGAGTGGGGTACCATAAGCTTCCCATAGCCCAATGCCTGAGGGTGGTTCTGTGGGGTGCGCTTATGAGTCAAAACTCTCAGTCTGCCTTGCCCAGAGGCCAGAGTTTTGGGCTGGACAAGGGACCCCACTTTTTGCCCCACATTATCCTCAAAATCACTATTTTTATTTACATTCACATAATCTTACTAACAGAGGCCATTGAATGCAAAGAGGTTGAGCTGCTACCTGCATGGAACCATCACCAGTATGTTCTAGTCTCTTTGGAGCAAGAAGGTATTCTGTAGGTTTTGGAAAGAGAAACCAGGACACCAACTCAGCCATATACCCTCTATCTACAGTCTGTGCTGTCTGAAAGATATGCTGGGGTAATAATGGCACAGGACTTGTGGGAGTGGCCAACCAATGTATGATTTAACTTGAGGTTCATGCCATGAGAAGGAGTCCATATTTTATACTGCCTGAATGGGAAGGAATCAGAGACTGGATAACCCAAAGACATAGGGTAGAAAAAAGAAACATGACTTGTATAAAAACATATGCACGTTCTTTATTAGCAAATGCTCACTGTTGCCCTTCCTTCCAAATTGCCCTGTTCAGCTTCATGCATCTTCACCTGAGATTTTGGAGAGATTTCATCTATGGTTCTAGCAGGTTCTATAAGTACATGGGGCTTCTATTGCTTCCTTTGAAAAGGATATCTAATCTTGCCTGTCTTTGAAAGCTCTGTAAGTTTCATAATACAACTAATTATAAAGACATTAGCAAATATAACATGCTGTACAAATATAAAGCATTGGAGTCAACTTTACCTGGAATGCATCCATCTATAACCCACAGATGAAGACAAATGTGTTTAAGCAGCACTTTCTGGGTCAGGTGTATTTTTAACATTCTATAAAATGATCTTTGACTCACAAGTCTGCCTGGACCCAAATCAATTCCTGAAAGTAGTTCCCTACCCCTCCCTCTTGCTCCTCCTCCTCCTTTTTGCCTTTTGCTTAGAGTTTAATTAGATGCTTCTGAATCCCTTTGTAAGATGTCCAACATCTGTTTATGCTTCACCATGTCAGGTTCTGTTCAGCTAATGCAAAAGGGAAAAATGACCTATTTTGCTTAATTGACTCACGTTTTTGAACATGCAAAACCCTGGCCTATAGGTGTTTGTTATGTCTTTTACAAAGTCCTGGGACACAGATGGCAGGAAGGGGAAGAATAGCCAAGAGTAAACAGTTGCTTAATATATTCAACATCATTTAAGGGATCATACCCACCTAGGCAAAGCTGTGTGGTTTTAACAACTACAATGCCCACTTTCCCTGATAATGAACCCTCTGCACCTTTGTCAAACCTCCTCTCTGTTATACCATCTGTTGTTTTTCTGTTGCACATCCTTCTACACATTCCAGTTATCATCTCTTAAGCCCTTTATACTCATCTAAGATTCAGTGTGATTCTATATTAAATTAACCCTCTCTACTTCTTCTCAATACAAATGTTTTAAACAAGCTATCTGATATACAAAGAGGCTACAGTTAAAAGCAAGGTCCTTGGAGAAAGATTTTTTGAATTTATATTCCATTTTTGCCATACCCTCTTTCTGAAGATTGCAAGTCATAGAACTTCTCTTACCTCAGTTTATAAAACTATACAATGGGCTAAAAAAGTGAGCCAGTCTCCACTTCATCCATTGATGGAATGAGCTACTTAAGCCAAAAGATTAAATTAATTGCTCAGGTAATTCGGAAAGAGTACTTAAGGAACAAGTATTGTAGTCAATATAATACTTTGTGACAATTAAATAAATTAATGAAACCTAAAACTTACCCATAAGTATGTGGACTCTTGAAAAGTGTATATTCTTATGTGGCCCCTACCTGTTACTGGCCGTCCATGTAACCTATATCTATAATATATATTTAAACTCCATTATCTATAAATAATATCTTTAATATAGATCACTGCATTAAACATTAAGTAAATGTATACATAAATATCTATATCTATATATGTTAAATTGATATATATCTATATGTAGATTTAGATTAAATTAAATATATATTTGTATCACATGAAATATATATATGTATTTATATTAAATATATATTTAATGTTATATATGTTTATATATCACATTTAATAGGCTTTGATAAATATTAAGTACAGTAGTAAATTGACTAGTTTTATTTTTAAGTATTTTGTTATTCATTTCCCCAGTAATTTCATCCTCAATTGCCATAGTCATGTCCAACTTTCTTCACTTATTCGAGAGAAAGAGCTTTATTGCTACAACAGAACAGTCAAGTTGGATGGCACTATACTAGATTTATGCTGTTTACCAATTACCAAAGAATCAGTGTTGGTATTTTGGAAACAAGACAGCAGTTTGAGAAACACACAAACAAGTGAATAGTTTTGATGAACTCAAGAAATCAAAATCCTTTAATTGTTTTCCAAAGTATAACCATCTCACTCTGTGGGAAAATCAGTAACCTAATAATGCACCAAGTCTAGTACATCCCAGGTAGACTGTTCCAAATGCTCTGTGTTCTTATTCTAGTTTTTCATTGTTTAATGACAAAGATGCAAGATAATATATTAAGAGTTATATTTTGTTGGTATCTATCTTCAAAGTACTTTAGAAAATGTATCAAAATATGGCTTTTTGATATTTGTGTTCAGTGTTAAATTGTGAAGTCAAAGAGGAAAAGAGAGTTTACTATATATATTTTTTTCTTTCAGAGAAGAGAGTGAGAAATGCATTCCAATAAAAATGTGAAGCATAATATCCATTAGGGTGGGAATGAGGGACAAAGAAAGGATCAGGCAAATGTTCACCTTTACCAGATAAGAAGGATATTTATTAGGTACTTTGCTATATATGGAGAATCTAAGGCTCAAATCAAGATATACAATTTATTCTATAATCACAACTATATTACTCTATTTCAACAGCTGTATTTATCTGTTTTAATGATATACTGACAAATTATAACTGTACATACTTATGGTATACAAAGTAATTTAAATTTTTACATTTTTTTTTTTTGTTTTTGTTTTTTTCGAGACAAGGTTTCTCTGTGTAGCCCTGGCTGTCCTGGAACTCACTCTGGAGACCAGGCTGGCCTCGAACTCAGAAATCCGCCTGCCTCTGCCTCCCAAGTGCTGGGATTAAAGGCGTGCGCCACCACCGCCCGGCTAATTTTTACATTTTTTGCTTTTAAAGTTTTCATTGTATGTATTTATTATACATGTTACTGTTATATAAGGACATTTCAAATAAATATATATTGTACTTTGAGCATATTCTTCCTCATATCTCCTTTATTCCTTACCTCTCCTCCTTTTGTCATGAATTTTTTTTGTTGTCTTGAGCAGTTTTGCTTCTACTTTTATATTAGGCATACACATACATACATAGGTATGTACATATGTACATATATATATACATACATACATATACAAAATTTACATATCTATGTATAATCCATGAATGACATATATTATATATTAAATTATATGTATTATTTTGAGACTGGATTAATTTGCTTATTATGATTATTTCCAGTTGTATTTATTTTCCCTCTAATGACATGATTTCACTTTTCTTTGCTGAAAATAGTTTGCATAGTATTTTTTAAAAGTGTGGAATGACTACAACTGAACTAGCCTATTATCAGCCTTGCTGTTTCCTTGTTTTAAACAGAACTTGATTTAAATCAACTTAAAAGGAAGGAAAGGGTCTAGGACTCTGTAGTTCAGTTGGTAATGTGCTTGCCTAGTAATTTCCATTTTCATGGTAAGAGAGAAGGAGAAACATTTTGGCTCATGGACTCAAAGGTTTCAATTAATGGTCACTTGACCCTGTTTGCTTGGGGACTGTGTTGGTAAAGCACATTATGGTGAGAAGATGTGGTAGATGTGGCCTGTTTAGTAAGCAGAGATAGAGGAGTCAAAAATCCCCAAATTATCTTCAAAAGTATGACACAATGACTTAACTTGGTTCAAGTAGTCCCTACCATCTCTCAATAGTACCATAGGCTAAGAGCCAAACTTATAGCAGATAACAATTGGGAAACATTTCTTACCCAAAACTATACTACCAACAACAAGGACTCAGGACCCATTTTATTTCTCTCTAGTAATACCTCTATTCGTTTATTTTATTTCTCTGTATTTCTGGGATGGCTTTAGAGTTTGTCTCCTCTGGCTACTTTCTACTTTCATAACAGCTTGCCAATGCTGCGTAAGTTTTAATAGTGCATTTTTTTTTTTGTAGCAAAGATGTGTGATATCAAGTTGTTTCCATTTCACAGAGCTGTTATGGCTTGCCTAGACTTTACTCATATTGTTTCGAAAGTGGAGAAGGGTTCTATACAAGCTAACAAGAAAGCAGACAGCAAAATAACATTTCTGCTAGAATTCACATTTATGTGGAAATGATTAGCAAACTAGATTGGTATCTAGTGAACTGTTAGCTTCTCACTGACATACTCAGTATTCTTGTTCTCTGCCCTAAATTATATTATGACAATTGCTATGGAGATGATAAGTAGAGTCTCTTCCTAGTGAGATAGCCTTGGATAACCTGAGCTAATCTTTGAGCATTTACCTGCCATTTAAGTTTCTCTACCCCAAGCTCATTCATTGTCATTTAAGAGAAACAGTGAGTAAAATCTGGGATATTAATCTTCTGTTGCTCTGAAACATATGTGTAATATTTTGTGTCTTAAACAACACACTTGTCAGCTCATTTCTGTTGGCTGGAAGCCTGACATAACATGTTCTAATGTTGTGTTTTATAGGGGTCTCCCAGTTTTGAAATCAATGTATCAGCAAGATGTACTCACATTAGAATCTTTAAGTCTTCTTCCAAGCTCATTCCAATTGGCTGAATACAATTTTTTTTGTGGGAAAGAAGTACCATTTTTGTTGATCTTTGTGGGCTGAGAACCTCTCTTAGTTCCCTATGACAAAAGATATCTATGGGTCTTTTATAGATTTCTCCATCTATAAATAAAAGCTCAATATTCCTTATGCTTTGAAATTCCCTGAGTTCCTTTGGGGAGGTGTGTGCTTTCATTTAGTTCAGGGTATGGTGACTATGTAGTGAAAGATGAACCTTGAACTACCAATTCACCTGCCTCCACCTCTGGAGTGTACCACCATGCATAAGCTTTATGAAGGTAAGTTCATAGATTGACCTACCTAAGTAACATTGTACCACATATATTATCTCATAACAATGAGTATGTTACCTCCCAAGCCAAAAATTCTAGGGGAAAATATCACAGAGATATAAGCAGGAATTTATTTTATTGCCCATACTAACCAAATAAGACTAAAACAAAACGCTAAATTGGCCTTTCTTTATAGCTAAGTAATTCTCAACTATTCTTTTCTTAAAACCATGTAGTAGAAAGATATATTATAGCAAGAAATCCACATATCTATAATTAGATGCATTGTAAAGAAGTCATGGCTGAATGCAAATCACATACTCTTACACCGTCATTTATGGGAAGTCAGTATCTTAATGATATTTATGATAAGGGATAGATGTGATTCCTTCCTAAATCTAGCCAGTTAGCAGAAGAAGGGCAGGCAGTTGGGATGCTTCCCTGGCCTCATTGTATTTACTGGACAAAGAGTTGGATCACTGTATGATCCTTCCTGGCTGTGACTTAAAGTGACTGTTTCCTGAAAAATTGTCTCTGACATGCAACTGGCACATGCAAAGGGATAGAGATGAAGACTTATTTCTTTCTGTATTAGGAAGAGCAGATTCTCATTAGCAGAAGAACTGCCAGGCACCTGGCCCAGGAAGATGGAACTAATGAGAGAAAAAGCTCATAGTTTCGCATAACTTACTGGCAGAGAGGATATTCTTTTAGGTGATTTTCTTCCCCACCACTTTGGACTTGCATTTTCTAGCCATTAGGATGCCCTTGAATCTGTAACTTTTATGGAATATTCTATAGGTTTCACAAAATGATTGTCAATGAACCCAAGTCTTATACTATTAAAATCTTCCTGTTTGAGGCTGTTTGGAAAAGAAGCTACTCTTTTTCTCATATTTTTTAGTTCCTTCCCAGAACTAGACTAAAAATTTGATAGTCATGAATATGTATAATATGCCAGGGCCCTCCTAACTCATACTCTAATGGAATCATTAGGTGCATTCTGGGTCCTCAAAATCAAATGGACCTGAAAGAACATTTATAGCAGGCTTCAGCAATCATTTCAGAGTTCATTTCACTGAGTCATGCCTAGTGATTTAGACCTCAACTCACAGTTATTACCTAGTCAATAGGCTAATCAATACATCAATAGGTCAACTATTTCTAAATTTGTTAATGTTCTGTACTTGATTCAACAGATACAGTAAGAACCTGATATCATAGCTCAAGAATTGTATCAATAACTAACACTCACTGGTGGTTTGCTCTAAATGGGGTATTACTCAAAGAACATTCATTCTATAGTTTAAGTGATCAGTAAAAAATTACTTGGCAAATCTTCTTATGATTCCTGTTTATAGAGGCAAAGAGTCACCAGAATATAGTAATGCCACACAGCTCAAACTCAGGTAAATTCACATACAAAATAATGTTTCATTATGACATTTTCATACATGTATATCATGTACTATATTTGAATCAATAAACAGGGTGGAATTTGATTGCCCCTATGATAAAATCTGTAGGAAAGAAAGCTTAAGATATAGAATTCTAATTGTGAATAAAATGGTCCTTTTTAAATCACTGATTTATAGTTATCACAAAGAACTTCTAAAAGAGCACAATCCATTGCTCATGCAAAGCTCATTAGATGGTTTTGGGTAAATCATGTAGAACTCAACAGAGTACTTAGATATAATCATTCAATGTAGTTGTGATTCATAATAAAATAATGGGTACTGTAGTGGCTATTCCTGGTTGTCATCTTGACTATATCTGGAATGAACTACAATCCAGAATTAGAAGGCTCGTCTGTGGCCCTAATCTGGAGGCTAAGAGATACAAGTTTCTGACCTGAATCTTGGAATGGATTTCTTGAGGCATAGTGGCTCTGAATCCCAGAAGATTAAGACAGGAAGATCTATGAGTTCAAGGTCATCTGGGATTAAAGGTGTGGTGACACATACCTTTAATCTGGGCCACATCTTTTGCTGGAGGCCTATATAAGGACATTGGAAAAAGGAAGGCTCTCTGCTTTGCCTGCTTGCCTGGTGGGACTGAGTAACTGCTAGATCCTCAGACTTCCAGTGCTGACCATTGTTGAGAATTGGACTACAGACTGTAAGTCATCAATAAATTCCTTTACTATATAGAGACTACCATAAGTTCTGTGACTCTAGAGAACCCTGACCAATATAGGTAAAAACACAGAACAAGCACTTTGTAAAAGATAACTTAATGGATATCACACACACAAAGATGCTTTCTCAGCACGATTCGGCATCAGATGTATACTAGGTAAAACCAGGACAGGCTACCAAAATAGTCTAAGTAGTTAAACATAAAGTCAAAACTGACAATAATGAATATTAGCATATATGTGAAGTATTAGGAATTCTAACATATTGCTTAGAAAGAGCAAGTTGCTTGAACTATTTAGAACACTTTCAACATACACTGGAACTAAACATATTTATATGTTACAGCCTAACAATTTTCTTTATAGATATGTTCTCAAGGAGTGCATATTTCCATTAAAATTATATACCAAATTTGATAGAGGATGCAAGACAGAATAGCCTACAACCTGGAAGTGGTGCTGATCAAGAAAAGAACAATGGAGAACAAAGGGAAAAACAGAAGTAAGTACACAAATATACACAAGTTTTATGACTCCATCTCAGAAAATGAGATTTCCTGAAAGTAGCTAGTCATGAAAGAACAGATTCTATAAAATGTTACTAAAGCTAATTGTAGAAGAGAAAAACAGAACAAATGTTGCGGGGAGATATTGATTTGAATGGGAAACAGACCTTTTGGAAGGTACTAGATATGTTCTATATCTTGATCTGTAATGTGCACATATAGATTGTATGCAATGTTTAAGGTATTTATGGATTTTAATTTATGCCTGTACATATTTTTCCAGAAAAAAGGAAAAGAAGGAAATTCTCTGGCAGATGTACTATACGTGATAGTACAGTCATGTTGCCTCTTTTGTGTGCAATAGCCCTTCCATATGGTTTAATACATGCATTTCCTCAGATTATCACATGTTAGGTACCTTCCAGACAAACGTGGCAAAGAACTGTCAATTTCCTTCACTAAGCATATTTGCTTTGTATCCATTATCTCTCAGTAAGATAGTAGAACATTCAAGAAAGGCTATTTGTTTTACCACCAATGCAAATGTTGAAGGAAAGCAAGTGGGGGGATGATAGGGGCATCAGTAGAAAATATATGTGACAATAGCACAGGAAAAGTTGATACTATGTAAGCTAAATTGTAAATTGAAACAAAATCAAATTGATAGCCACTTAAAATGTGTCTCTGCTTCCTATGGTCTGGTTGTCACTGTGTCATGACA
This sequence comes from Mastomys coucha, assembly GCF_008632895.1. NCBI lineage: Eukaryota > Metazoa > Chordata > Mammalia > Rodentia > Muridae > Mastomys > Mastomys coucha. The sequence goes on from NC_045030.1 coordinate 158,670,170, forward strand.
ATGCAAAGGCAAAGTTATGCTTTGGCTAGGAAGTAGTTACAAAGTAGTCTTCCTACCAAGAAAACTGGATCACTAATTATGTGAAGCTACCCCTTGAAACATGTGTTCTGGACAAGTCATCACTTGGCAACATCATGTTTTTACTATGAACATTTGCACATATTTTATAGGGTTTCTTTTTATTATTCTAGCAGTTATATCAAGTAATATGACTTTTAAAAAGCTACATGAAAACCTTTGCATTAAACAAAACACACACACAAAACCAAAAACATGGAAGGTCAATGAATAGGAGTTCACTTAAATAATATCAAGCTTCCCTTCTGTTTATATAAAACAGTCCTTATGGTTGGATTTCCCAAGCATTTTAAGACTTTACAATCTTACAAAAATGGAATAGTTTGAATAGAAGTGGCCCCCATAGACTCATGTGTTTGAATGCTTGGCCCATAGAAACTGGCACTTCATAGTAGAGTAGGTATGGCCTTGTTGGAGGAAGTGTATCACTCTGGAGGCAGGCTTTGGTGTTTCATATATGCTTAAGTTATGCCTAGTGTGACTGACAGTCTCCCGTTGCCTGCAGATTAAGATGTAGAACTCTCAGTTACTTCTTCAGCATCATGTCTGCCTGCATGCCACTTGCCATGATTCTAATGGACTAAAACCTCTGAAATTGTAAGCCAGCCCCAATGAAATATTTTCCTTCCTAAGAGTTGCTGTTCTCACTGTGACTCTTCACAACAATAGAAACACTGAGACACAGCAGCAACAAAAGCCATGGAATTGATAAGAGCAGATAGTGTTGATTGATAGAAGGCACAGAGACAGAGGGTGCTGGAACTGAAGGGTTAACTTTGATTAGTTTGACTAGTTTCCCACACTAAAATCTAAAAGAGGAAAGCATTGTCACTGGGTAGGAAAAAACAACCAATTAAATTACATGAAAAATAAGTTATAAAGTGTACAGAGCTCAGTTTAAGTAATTAAATGTTGAATATTTCCTTTCCTCTGATGTGACATTTCCTTCACTGGGAAATTTAGCCATTTTCCTCTAGTTCCTCTAGTTATTCATTTGATAAATAGGAATTGTCTGTTTCAGGCCAATCTCTATGTTATATACCAAAAAGACAATGGCTCCTTCCCTCCCTAGGATATGTGGTTTATAGTTTTGTATTTCTCAGCATCATGGTTGCTATGAAAACTCCATGGAAAAGAAAACTTGGGTGATTCCCTGAGGAAGGTTGGCAGAAGTTTAAAGGAAAAGAGAAGGAAATTGCCCTTACAATATATGTTATAGGAAACTTTATATAAAACATACCATTCTAGATGACATAGGAACATTAGAGATAGTTAATATAACAACTGGTTTGGCCATGGGTACATATGGCCAGTAAGAGACTCAGATTCGAGGATACTTTTAACCTTGTAATTTTTAGAAGTTGCAAAAGATTACCTCACTAAATACTGTAGAATCAGTTTATTCAGTCTGAATAACAGCAAAATTCTTAATGAGTACCTATGTTGCACGGGGCTTTATCCTAAGGCTCTGGTTCTTAACCTATGAGTCTAGATACCTTTGGAGCATGGATGACCCTTTCACAGGGGTCATCACAGACTATTGTAAAACAGAGATATTTATATTATGATACATAATAGTAGCAAAATTACAGTTATTAAATAGCAACAGAAATAATTTCATGATTGGAGGTCACCACAATATGAGGAACTGTATTAAAGGGTGTCAGTATTTGGAAGGTTCGAAACCTCGCTCCTAAGTGTACTGTGATCATGGTCTTCTAAATATATATGAAATGTACCTTTCCAATTTGATTATTAATATCAGTAAATTTTGATAGTAAAGATAAAAATGTACTACAGCAAAAGAGAGGACCTTAGACAGTCTGGAATCAGGTCTTATGCTAAGTATTGTAGATTGAGTAAATAAATACTGTGCTTTCTATTTTATGCTATCATTATAAAATACATATAAAAGTTTGTGTAACCATGTCTGAATATAAAATAGCTTTATGAGTCTGAAATTATATTTTCTATTGTTATTACCTTGGAGAATGGGTACTTTTGGTATTAAAGGTAATATCTTTATGTTTAAAAGGATATGAATTATTATTACAATTAGTAACAGAGTGAAATAAGTTATCAGTTAATGCCTATATGTTTACTTGAGTGACATATAACACTTTGAAACCTGGGTTTTATATAAATAATAAGGGAAGATTAAAAATCTGTCTCATGAAAGATGTAAGTTTCAGAGGCAAAATGAATCATAAAACTATCATCTTATTTTAAATATCTGTCTAAAAGTAGAACATAGTTTCATTGGACATTTTCCTGACTCTTACTACGACCCTCACAAAGAGCTCAGACAGAATGAGTTTCACACAGCCTTCCAAACACCAAAGAAATCATTGCTGAAGAAGCTTTGTTATACTTTTACACAAATGTTGAAAATACCAACTGAATAAACCATTTACCATCAGAGATACTGCATGCCCAGATCAAAGGCACTAGTTGTTAGCAGCTCTGGTAGTCAGACCCTATTCTTTATTTGTTAAACCTTATCTAGTTATTCCTCTTTTCTGTAAAATAGTTGTAACAGTGTTTGTCATGCTCACTGCCAAGATTTATTTTGTGGTTAAAATAATAATAAAGAATGCAAAAAATTTGCAAAGTATAGTCATAATATGAAAATAATGTATTATTAATGAGGTAAGCATATATCACTCCCAGTGTTATATGGTTAAAGGTTTTCTTCTCGTTTTCTTCTTTTTATTTTTCAGCTCTTGCTTTCAGAGCTATATAGAATTGGACATTTATGTACTTCAATATGTTTACTATTATAAACTTATCCCCTGTGAACCTCATGGGAGCTATTATGCACAGCAATCCAGTTTTTTTTTCAAATTTTATTAAGGTAATACTGTAGCATATAAATATATATTACACATTACTTACTCCTAGTGGGGCTTGGGGAAGACCCTGTAATCAAACACATTAATATTTCTTTGGAAAACAGTATGAATATTCACACTAAATGGGATATGTAAAGGCTATAATTAGTCTCCCATCAGCTTCCAGCAGATTTTGCTGCCAAGTGAGCTCTACGAAACCTTTTGGTTTTCAGAGTTTGCAGCATTTTAGAAGTGCGGATAAGGGATTTTGGACTTGCACATTCTCAGAATTAGTAAGTATTTGTGTTTCAAATAAAGTCCATATCCTATGCCAATTTTACATATTTTATGGTAATATCTCTATACCTCTAGTGAGTAGGTACTGATCTACCCTGCTGATCATTCTTTATTATGGAGAAAACTTTTTCTTTTCCTTGGTCTACTTCATTATTTACATGTTGGACCTCTAGGCAGCCAAGTGTATTCCTATGTTGTGTATGTGTGTGGGTGTGTGAGAGAGAGTATGTGTGTATGTGTGTGTGTGTATGTGTGTGTGTATGTGTGTGTGTTGTGTGTATGCGTGTGTGTATGTGTGTGTATGTGTGTGTATGTGTGTATGTGTGTGTGTGTGTGTGTGTGTGTGTGTGTGTGTATGAGGGGGGGAGGGGGAAGGGAGGAAGAGAGAGGGAGATTCTGCTCTCTTGAGACAAATTCCCAATGAACATAGGACCTAAGATTAGCTTATAATTTAGTCATTCAAGCGTTTCTTCTAAAATACTACTTGATATTTTATCATTATTTGTTTTTAGGCTGCCTTTGTGAATATTTTAGACTCTACTTTTCTCTTGTAAATATTCCTATTTTGATGACTTTGATAGACTTAAGGAATATTGCTCAGAATTTTTTTGGAATATCTCTCAATTTAGAGATATTAAATATCTTCTCATGTCTAAATCAAGATTATGGACTCACAGGAAGACTGCAGAGGTAAATGCCATTCTCATCTCATCTCATCTCATCTCACCATATAAAACATCTTATCACATCATAACACACCTTATTCATATGGCTTACCACTAGTGTAGGTAGTACATACCAGGTCTTTCCATTTTGTACTTCCCTCTCTTCCTTATATACTTGCTCTTTATAACTAAGTTATGGTTTTAAGACAGAATCACACTGAGTAGCACTAATTAGACTAGAGCTCACTATGTAGACCAGGCTGTTCCCAAAATCACAGAGATCGACCTGCCTCTTGTATGCCTCTTGTATGCTGGGATTAGAGGTGTACATTGTGGAATGAAGTTGTTATACAAAGCCCTCACTTAATGAGGAGATATGATTTACTCCTTTGGAACAGAATTTATCTATAAATTATTTGATATTCCATCCACCTGCCTGAAACACTTGTTCCTAACCTCTTAGTCATTTAACATGTGAGATATAATATACAATATTTAATATGTAATATATAATCAGCATAGGCTGATACTACTTTATTTCTTGAATATTTTCACTTTCAGTCAATGAAAATTCATTCAGTTAAATTCTATGGCCCTTTGGCATACACACCATTATTATATTTTGTTGTTTGCTCTAGTTTGAGCAAATCTCAGGTGAGCCCAAATGGACCAGGAACACTGTTGAATTATGTGCTTGTTTGGTGAGGACTTCTTTTTATTCTCAATTCAAACTGCAGTTCTTGGTCCCCATGGCTTGAGACTGGGAGCAGAATGTTTAAAACAATTTCTTAGGAGATGTTTATAATATACATAACAAGAAAGATATATCACATATGATTTAACTAATTTACATAAAGAACAAAAGAACATTTTAGGTATAGTACTTGCTTTCTAACCCTTTTAAGTCTACATTGTATTCTTTTATTGCACATTTGATTTTGAACGATAACGCACTCCTTTGGCTCTTATATTTTCTTTAACTTATTTGCTGACAAAAGACCAATACTGCTCATAAACTCCCACCTACACAATGTCACAGACACACAGGGGTTATGGAAAAATTCCTTATGGATGGTGTCATTTTTTGCTCCTTCTAAAACTCTCCATGTAAAGACTTTTAGTTCTCCTATCTGCCAAATATTTCTATCTCTACATCTATCTCTATCCCTATCTATCTATCTATCTATCTATCTATCTATCTATCTATCTATCTATCTATATATATATATATATTCAGAGTCTATGTCTATCTTCATTTTCTTAGTGGATGTGAGAATGATGACTTAGAGTTCTTCACTTGTGTTCTCTTCCTGCAATTCCAAAGGTTTACTTAAGTGCTAAGCATTGTTCTGTTTTCCAGTAGCTGTCAGGATGAACATTACACATTTTACAAGATGATTTTTAATGAGGTACTAGTAATTCTAAGAGGATTTTAGAGTCTTTTTCGGCTTTCTGTCTTCTCAGGTTAAATTTGCTACATAATTAATAGAACACAAGTTTTTAACTTATTTCCTAAGCTCTAATATTCATTTAATATCATGCTGATTTGATTCAGACTCATTTAAATTATTTATTCCAAATTCCCTGCAAAATATATTCAAACACAAAGATTAATTCATTTAATTAACCTTTTGATTAAAAATAAGACCCTGGTACTTACCTATATGGATTTTTTTCCCTGAGATAGATTGTGGAGAATTGCAACTTACAAGTTGTATTTCAAGTGGCTAGTAATTATGGTCAAATCTAAATGACGAGAGAATTAGAAGAATTAACCTATGCATAATTGCAAGATGTGTTACCAAAGCCTTGCTGAAAAACAAAGTTGTTAATCTTTTCAGTAGTGAACACTTCTACTTCTTGTCAGTAGCCTGGCCTTCAAACCATTACAAGTTTTCAATATTTATCTGGAAAATTCCAATGATTTGGGGTGAAGTAGATGCTTTTATTTATTAACCCTTTAAGCATGTTTTTCTCTGCTATGAAGTACCTTCTCTGGAAAAGTGAGGATTTGGGTGTAACTAGTACATAGTAACTATCTAAAATGGAAAAGTTGTCTAGTAGGGGAATAAGGCATGCACAAAGACACGTAGAAGAGAAGTACAGAGGACCATAGAAGAGGCTAGCAGATCCACAGGAAGTCATTACCTCCATCTGGGTTGATTTGAAGAGTTTACACTTCTTTATTTTTCTAGATTACAACTTGATACAATCAATCTTGTAGTTTAACAAATGACCCCTCCCATTCTCCCAAATCTTTAGTGTTTACTTGTGGAGGAATTTTAATCCAACAACATGGCTGCTTTGGTAATGGATCACACACACACAATGACCTAGTACTATATGATCTGGCCAAGAATGCGAACATGACATGTATTATAGTATGATCTGTCTTCATACCAAACATGTACTTAGCATACACTTTTAAACTCTAACAATGAAGGTTAGGTTAGTTGTAGAAGGAAGGATCCATGTTTGAACGTGATGTTTAATTGAGTGGCAGACAAAGTGACAAATCAGGGAAAGATTTGATAGAATAAGATATGCCCAACTCTCATAAAAACAGAGAGGAAAGATAGGTGATATAGAACAGCAAGAGAGAAAAAAGGTGGTGGTTGTGACATATGTGTATAGGAGTTTTACAGGGACAGTTTTACAGAGACAAGTTGCAGATAGGGAACAAGCTAGACCCAGGTGAAGACAGAACGAGCTAGAGACTGAGAAGGAGCCAGAAGATTAGAATAGATTACCACAGTTAGTATGAGGCTAAGAAGAGCAATTCAGTCAGAAGCTGAGGGAAACACAGTTGAATCAATCTGCTTGAAAGATTAGATTGTATGGAGGCTAGAAACTTCCAGGCCTAGGCCTAGGGATAGTTGGAACAGAGAAAGAAACACACTGGGCTCAGCGTAACCTGTGTATTTACAAAGCTTGTGTATAGCTCTCTCTCTTATAACATCTTCTGAGGAAATAAAAGCATCATTTATATTTACCTGTCTCTTATTTATTTCAGGTTTTACTCCCTCATTCCTACTTATATCTTCTCAAACATTGCTTTGTACATCAAGTCATTCATTATATATACAAAACAACTATTGGCACATAAATCTCTTTTCATTGATACCCCAAATTTCCTCTCACCTTTCTGATACTTCTATCTTTTGTTTATATTTTTTTCATTAGATCAGTTTTGCTGGAAAACATCTGTGCTCATTTGCTTACATATTCTTTAAACTGCCTTTGAGCAACCACTACAGAGATAAGGAGTTGCAATAGGCATCTTGTGGCCTGTAAACCTAAATTGGCCCTCTAGGCCAGTTGCTGCTTGCTCATCCATGTGCTTGGTCATAAATCCACCCACATGAAGGAGTTATCTTACTTTTTTTGTACATTATTGACTAACATGGAAGGTGTACCTTGACTATTCATTGAAGTAAAGGGAGCTTTGTTAAAGTGAATAACTGTGGATATAGCACAGTACCCACAGGAGCAGGTATGAACATTCGGTATGTAAAGAGCTATTGCTGAACAGGAGACACAGTTCTTCTTCTCAGAGCAGTTAACATGAAGGTAAAAAAAAATAATCTGAAGCAATTACAAGTTTAAACACATTAGGATATATTACTTTGAAACAGATCTTTTGATGCAACACTTTTAGAGCAAAACTGATTTCTCCTCTAGGATATAAATATTCATGTCTATGAATGCCAATTATTAATTTCTTCATAAAAATTTATCCTTAGATGTTGAGTTCAAAGACTGTGTATTTAAAAAATTTAATCTTCATTGATTAAAACAACCATATTCTTAGCATTTACAAGTTCATGCCATTTCTGATAATTATTTCAATTATCTAAATTGTCATTTTTCATTTACTTACATTCTATTAATGTGTCAAATTTCATAACCAAACCAAACATGCAAAATGATATCAGTGAGTTATACCTCTCATCAAGCTGGATTAACAGGGGTCAGATTTATCCTTTATCTTAGAAGGCAAGTAGGCTCTCCACTATAGCACCAATGCAGACATTACGCTTTATACTGATCAAAAAAAACCTTGAAATACACTAAAAAGGAATTTAAGATGTCAGATATCAGAAAAAAGAAGATTTTTGAAACATGGAAAATACTGAGTTTGTCCTACTGTTGTTCCAGCTTTTACTGTCTTGAGATACCATTCAACTAATTAGATACTGAGGGAATATTTAAACAAAGTCTATCCAAATCTTAGAACTGAGAAAGTGGTTTGGGGGTTGACCAAAACTATAGTTACATATGAGGATATTAAAATGGGAAAATTGCTCTGTAGATTTCTGAAGTATTTCGATAGAGTAATCAGCTAATAAAGAGCATAAAAATGAGAAAAATAACTAAGGTGAGGGAAAAAAAACAGTCGATGTGTATCCATATAATCATAATAAGTTAAATGAAGTGTCATAACTTGGGCTGACAATGCTCCCTGAAACAGCCATAAACTATGTGGCACTTTGAATAGGTTTGACCCTCATAGACTCATGTGGTTGAATGCTTGGCCCATAGAGAGTGGCACAATTAGGAGGTGTGGCATTGTTAGAAGAAATTTGTGACTGTGGAGGTAAGGCTTTGAGGTCTTAAGCTTGCCTAGTGTGAAAAAGCCAGTTTCCTCTTGGTTTCCTTTGGATCAAGATGTTAAACTACTGGCTCCTTCAGCAGCTTGTCTGTCTGCAAGTTGCTATGCTTCCAGGGATGATAGCCTCTGAAACTCTAGGCCATTCCCAATTAAATGTTCAGGTTTTTTAAAAGTTGTCTTGGTCATGGTGTTTTTTTCACAGCAATGGAAATCTTAACTAAGACAGACTATCTAACAGAACCCCAAATACTACACATGAGATACCCCTATTCATGTTGTTTTTCAGAGTTCACTTGACTCACAAAACAATATGGGTTGTTGCTGTTACCCATGGTGGTCTCCTAGAGACACAATGTACCTCAGACAGAAGACCCAGAGGACCTAACATATGATTTGCATGGCTGTCTTCTAAGTGGCCCAACAAGGAGCTGACTTAGATAGATGCAGATAATTACACCCAACCATTGGATTGAAGTTGGGGACCACTGTGGTTGAATTAGAGAGAGGCTGGAAGAAGCTGAGGAGCAGGACAACCCCATAGGAAGGCCGGCAGTATCAACTAACCCAGACCCTTGAGATCTCTCAGACACTGAGCCACCAACCAGGCAGCATACGTGAGCTGGTCTGAGGCTCCCGACAGATATATAGCAGAGGACTGGCCTCAGTGGGAGAAGATGCTCCTAACCCTCTAGAGACTTGAGGCCCCAGGGAGTTAGGGTGCCTAGTGGGGATGGGTAGACATCCTGTTGGAGACTAGAGGAGGAAGAATAGGATGAGAAATTATGCGAGAGGGACCAGGAGGTGGGCAATGGCTAGATTGCAAAAAAATAAAAGTAATGAAAAGAGAAAGAGTCCTTTCTGAGGACTAGGTTGCTTTTATAATATTAGAAGGAGCTAGGCAAGCGTTCAAGCTAGAAAAGCAACTAAGAGTCACCCAGCTATGGTACCTATGAACCATAGTGATGACCAGCAAGCCACAACAACCATAAAGATATAATAGTAATATTTGTATTGGGGGAACTAGCAGCTCTATAACTGGACTTAAAGTTCACACAATAAAAATGCAACTTTCTCATACTGGAAACCTAGCCAACTGGTTAGGGCTAGTAAAGTCACACATCTCAGAATAGAACATACAACCACTACTTTATTAAACCAGCACAATTTCTAAATACACTATTTGTTCTTATGCCCCCATCAAGGGAACTCCTCCTGAAATAGATGGATACCATTACAGAAAATGACAAGAATCATAATGCAGGGTTGTGGAGCCCAGTCCTAAGTGATACATCTACAAAACACCTCTGTATCTATGGCTCAGGGATCATTCCCTAAGAAGGGACAGAGACATTGTAAGAACCAGAAGATCAGGGAGTTTTGTGTGAGGTTATGTTTCCTAGGAATATATAAAGCTACACCCATAAAGTCTCACCAATATGACTGTCCAAATGTAAGCTGAACAAGGACAACAACAATAGGCATAATGAAGTGAATGGGGAAAAGTTCATGAGGCTTTAACTCTAGAAAAGAACTAAAGGCAACTAAGGAATGTTGAGAGTGGAAGACATCATTTTCCCCAGAGAAGAGCACATCAATTGTTTACCTAATACCAACTGGTCAGTATTAAAAACATGCATGCAGGTAACGATGTGCAGAGTGACCCGGGTATATTTAGAAATGTGTGTGTGTGTGTGTGTGTGTGTGTGTGTGTGTGTGTGCATGTGTTTATGTATATATGTAAATATATATAATTATATTATATAAATATATAAATATATATAATTATATTATATTATATAGATATATATAATGAACAAGAACATATGAATTTGAAAGAGAGCAAGGGGAGATATGTGGGAGGCTCTGAAGGGAGGAAAGGGACAGAGGATATGTTTTAATTATAATCTTAAAAATAAAAGAAATAACTTTTAGAAAGTCAATGAATTGTACAAAATCAGTAGCTTTTCTATATAACAACATTGAGCCTGCTAAGATATCAGGAAAAATGAACTCATTCACAACTTCAAAACATAAAAATACTTGACATAAACTTAAATAAGCATATGAAAGAATGCTGCAATAAGAACTCTGAATTTGAGTGCACTGAACGATTAAAAATACCTCTTGTGCTTATGCATTCATAGAATTGACAGGGTGAAAATGTCTATATTATGAAAATTAATCTGAAAACTTAATACAACCCATATCCAAATGCCAGTAACGTTTTTTACATAACTAGAAAACAAACCTGAATTTCATATGAAAGTGAAAAGAGAGCTGACAATATCTGAACCCATTCTCAGCAGAAATAATACAAAGGATGGAACTATCAAAATATCTGAGGTCAAAAACCTAACAAACCACATGAGTAAAGTAAATACTTTTCAAAAGAAGTACAAATGGCCAATAAATTTACAGAAAGTGTAAAATACTTGTGCCTGTTATGGAAATTTAAATTAAGACTTCCTTGTCTCAGTCTGAATGGCCATCACCAAGAAAACATAAAAGAAAAAAATGTTGGGTAGGATGTTTAGGGAAAAGACACTCTTAGTGGAAATATAAGTTAGCCTAGCTACTCTGAGATCAGAAAAAATATGACTTGAGCAATATTAATTATTTATCCTGATTAAAAATGTTTAAGAGCATAAAGTCACATAAGGATATCTTTCCATTCTTGGTAACATTGATATGAGTTATGATTCATTTTGTTATTTGTGACTGCAGCCCATCCCATCTTGCATTTTATTGTATGAATAGATCATAGTCTGTTAACTATTTTCTTGTTGATGGGATGTAACCAAATCACATATGTTGTGCATCGATGAAAATGATGGTTTTGAGGGTTGAAGTGGAGGAAATAAATAGCATTAGGGTTTAGATAGGAACTCTGCTGAGAATGAACACTTTTTATCAACAAGTGAGAACTTATATTGGGAATTTCAAGAATATTATAAGGTATTGTTAATATGAAGGAGAAATAGCAACCTACTTAACACTGTCTTTTCATCAAAATGATTAATAAACACATATCACTCCCACACCCAGATACCACTAATAATATTGCATCACAATTTTACAAACAGGGTGCTAATTTTCTGGTATTTGAATTGCCTTGAAAGAGTATGCATCTATACCTTTGGATCAGAGGTACTGTAGAAAGTCCACATAAGAAGGCTTCTAGATACCTTATCAAAATGGAAAGCATTAGCATGTATTCAAATAAGCTCAGCAAGGGAGAAATGATAATGGGTGCTTGAGTCAGCAGAGCATAAAATCTCCAAATTGTTTGTGACAGTGCTGAGGAAGCAAAGCTGAGGTAAAAATAGTCTGTCTGGATGCTTTCTTATCTAAACCATTATTTAATTATTTCCTTGGTTAAAAAGCTGTATAAGGGCTATCTACTAAAGAAAACTGAATAAAACCCTACTCCTCAGTATGAGAGAAGTAAAACCTTACAAAAATATTATTATACTATAATAATACACACAAGTATAGCTGTCTGTGATAAAGAATAGCTAGTTAAAGATAGTGCCCTGGTCATGTGCATTTTTTTTTGTTTGTTCTTTGTCATAGAAAAGCTTATATGGAGAGTTCTCAATGACTACACCATGAAGAAGTATATGCCTACTTTTTAACCAATACTTACTGAGCATATGCTATAAACTAAGTTTTGCTATAGGGAATGAGGCAGATCAAATCTTTTACACAGGGATTATAGTACTATCAAGGGGACTAGATCACGTAGAACAAATATAAACCAGGATACTGTTTGATATAAATCTCAGTATTTTTGTCTGGAGATCTGTGTTGTGGAGAAATAATTGTACCCTGTACAACTGAGTTACCTCAAGGTAGTGTTGAAGACCTGCGAGGGAGATATAATGGATAGAAGGGTCTTCATGGAGGAAGGAAATTTGAATAAAGGTTTTGAAAAAGGCAGAAAGAAAACTAGTGGTGTGAAGGTCTGGGGGTACATTATTAAAGGCTCCTGTAGCTATTATAATGGCTCAGAGTTGGCAGAAAGTATCATCACCAGAAATTAACAAGCAGACCAGTGTGACTGTAGCAGTGAGCAAGAAGATAGGTTAATGAGAGGTCAGATCAAGAGATGGTAAGGGAAAATTATGGATGCCCTTGCTCACAATCACAAGGACACTGCTTTTTTCTCTGCATGAGATGAGGATCTATAGAAGGATGTTCAAGAGAGAAATGCTAATGATGATTATTTTTTGGTTTGTGTTTTAGCCTCATGAAAGCATGAGCAGACAGCTCAATCATGCAATATCAAATATCTGACCTGTGCAACTAGTCTGATAAATGAGTATTCCAACTTCTGAAGTTTGTTACCCAGCAATAGAAAATTAATGCATCAATTGATGGTTTCCTAATATTTTCTATTATATTGTATATTAACAACATCTTTTAATTCATAATTTTAATGATGTTTAAATAGATGAATACATTGCAGTGCCTGTATACCAGTACATGGTTCTCTCTGAGAAAGATGTATATTTATTACAAAGTGATGTACTGAAAAGGAAAGCCTATCCGGTTGCTAGTGAGGGTTCAAATTGCCAGTTAGCAACATCCTGCTGCTTTTGGGTAGTGACAGACATTTCATAAGCAGGGTTAGGCAATCAAAAATTGCCTAACTCAAACTTCTTTTGGAAAACTACAAAGAAACTTTCCCCAAGTTCTTTACTAAGTTACCAGAAAGAGGTGGAATTTTAAGAGTGGTTTGAAGAGGAAATCAAAAGAAATTGGATCTGGGGGAGAGGAGAGCAGTCGGAAACTAGATGGAGTGGAAAGAGAGAAGACTATGATCAGAATATATTGTATGAGAGAAGGATCTATTTTCAATAAGTAATAAGAGTAGTTTGAATGTTAGGAAGAAAGACTATACATAAAGTATTCCAGACTTATCCTATAACCATTGAAGTTAGTATGCGTTATTTCTTTGAAAACAGAATGTCAGTGGGTAATGTATTTATAACAAAAATCTTCAATGATTTTTCAAGGAAATTTAGTTCAAGTATTTCTTTTTCATGTCCCTTCTAAGAAGTTAACAACTGGGCCAAGAATCATTCTTTAAGCAGCTATAGCTCTCTGTATCCAACTTCATCAGTAGATGTGTGAGTTTACTTTGGCTCTTCAATAAGCTCCTCAAAGATTTTGTGGCTTTAAATAACAGTCATCTGTCTATTTGCATGTATGAATGAATACTTTGGACTAGGGTCAGCTGGGCTGGATGAGTTCTATTTCATGGAACCATCAGTTGGCACATCTATTTTTTTATTTATTTACTGACAGGTAATTGTGTCAACTCTCTTGTGCTGGCATCAACTCTCTGGTACTGTCACTTTGGTGACAAAAATAACTTATGAGTGTTTCATCTTTCAAATGAGAAGCCTGACTTTCTTTATTGAGCAATGGCCAGGCCATGAGAATCCTAAAATTACCAGGAGAAAGAAAGTCATCTACAATTTGTGAAGGTTTATCAAGTCTTCATTGAGCACTGTCCATTTTCCAAGTCAAGTCACATTGCCAATCAATAGATTAAGAGGATTCTATCAGCAAAGGATTTGTATATAGGGAGAAAGTTATTGCATAAGTTTGTTGTTCTGTTTCATATAAACCCTGGCTGTCCTGGAACTTACTATGTAGAACAGTGTATCCCCAAACTCACAGAAATCCACCTGCCTCTGCTTCCCAAGTGCCGAGATTAATTGTGTGCACCATCATGCCATTTTTGTAAACTGTCTGCATCATTGTCTTTATACTGTTGTCAAAGAGAAAATTCTCCCTTCTTCTTTTTATACCTGTAGCATTCAAGATGGGTCTCCCATTATTTTGTATGCACCACAATAGTCCATTTTTATATATGCTCTAAAGAGAAACCATCAACATTTATAGTATATGAACCAGAATTACTCAATTTAGCAAAATTGAACAAGAATGATTTCAAAAGAATCTTGAGCCTCAGTATACTACCCTAACCTCACCCCACCCAAAATAAAACAAAAAAATTTCCAACTGTATGAGTCTTGGCAGAATTTGAGAAGAAGCAGAGCCTGGGTAACTTCTCACTGTCAGCTTTCCTGCAAAGGCTGTCAGCAACATTCTTAAACTAAAGTGCCAATGGCACTCCAGCTCTCTCCCCAGAGAATTCACACACGTCATCTCCTTGCATATTTTTAACACATATTTCCTACATCAATGATTCTTCAGTTTGCTGTGGCTTGAAAAATGGCAGAAGGGAAAGTTTATGAACTCTCTAACATATGCAGACATCTAAGTCAGGCAAGGCCCACAGAATCATTTTGTCAAAGCTTAACTTTCTCCCTGTTTAATATTTTAACCAAGAATTTCAAAAGTACTGATTACTTAGAGACCAAAACATTTTCCAGTTCCCTTCAAATATACTAGTATGACCTAACCACTGATTATCCCAAATAGCTCAGGGTATACATATATGCAGCCAAATCTTATTTAAAACTATACTATTACTCTTAATGCCTTCAGTTGTTCTAACTACAGTCTCTAGTTAGAAGCATTTTGATGGGGAATAAAGCAAAAACAAGCATGGCAAGACTATGGTCACTTTTGTTTTAAATTTTAAACTTGTCCTGAGTTTGGCAGCTGCTTGAAATGGTCCATCTGGCCTTAGTTGGCCCAAATAGCTGAAAAGTAAGAGTTAAATATACTTCTTTAGGAAATGGAGCACCCTATTTAATAATGGCTAAAAACAATTCCTTTGTATCCTTGCTCCAGCAAGATAGTAATAGATGAGTTAGAGGCCCCTGAATATTGGGTTTACCACACCAGTTCCCTTCTGAAGTCTTCTTTCACTTCTACAGTCTCTAGACAATAGTCACAAGTGACAATTCTAGACTCTGTTGGGCATAGCTTCAAATTGCCCTGCTATAATCATAAACATGAAATAAAGGAAAATAATTATTCAACCTGCACTGGATATCAAGTCTGCCTGATATCACACAGCTTTCCATTCAATTCACCCTGCTATGTTCCTGTGGGTTGGAAAGGAAATAATCTACCCAGGCTGTTGTCAGCCTGCAGGTGTTTCATGCTCGAAAAGCTTAGAACATTGTCAGCAGAACTATTTCTTAGAGGTTGGCAAACCAACTGGATAGCTTCAAATAAGAAGGTACATATGTTATTTTATTTTATTTGTATTTAGGGGAGAGGGTGAATATCTGAAAACTAAAACAAACAAACAAATGAAACTAAGTACCAAACATGTGTGTGTGCATGCACACACACATACACACATGCACGCACACAAGCACACACAAACACATACACATTACACACCCTTCTGTTGCCAAAAAATCAGGTAACTAACTTGAAATCAATAAACACAATTTTCTTATATGAAATGTGTTTTAAATTTGTGAAATATGATGGAAAACTTTCCCAGACTGTCTCTCTTACCCTAAAAAGGTTACCATATTTTATAAATATTACCCAACGGCAATCAGTGAAGATCCTCCTTGTCTGGAAGGACCTTTACCTTTTCCTCCCTTACCTATTTAATGTACTTCATAGACTCAGATCAGGATCCTCTTCCGACTTCAGGCTATTTGCTTAATACTGTTCTGTCTCCCTTTCTTTGTCCTCCTTTCCTTCTCTCCATCACTGCCATTTACTATCTTAGACATCCTCCTTGATAAGATATTATATTTCACATTTTTTAATTGTCAGCATTCCAAATGACTGCTTCTGCCCTACCAGATTATAAACCCCTGAGGTTAAAGACTGAGTTTTGCTTCTTTTGATATATAGTATAATGCATGGCCCAAAGAAAATACTCATCAGCATTAATCAAACAAGGAAACTGATGAATGAATCACCACTTAAAATATGCCAAGAATACCAATTGCTATTTTTACTACTGTTCATTAATTTACTGACTCTTTACTAATCACCTACTAGAAATCAGGTATTGTGCCAAGTTTTAGGTATGTGAACATGAGCCAAATCAATGAAGTTATTGCCTTCCTAGGGATAAAGTCTAAAATTAAGAATGCTTATTTCTAGGTGTGACTGTATAAGCACAGAAAATTCTGTTGCCTCAGAATTTATCCTAAGCTGTTATAATACAGGATCACTGTTCACATTTGGGGAGGCAAGGGTTTTTCTACAAAGAACAATCACTGTCTATGAACAATCATGCCTACTACTCTATATCAAGGATAACATTAGTAGATATGCCAAAATAGGTGGGGCAAATCCTAAGAGGCCTCGACTCTACACAAAGAAGTTTAGGAAACTAAGGAAAGTTGGTAGTGAGAAAAAGAGCCTTCTCTGGGGAAGAGACCATCAATCAGTTATCTAATACCAAATGGTCAGCCCTGAAAACATACAAACAAGTAACATAATATATACTGAGCAGATTATATTTAGAAAAATATATGCATATGCATGAACATATACTCATATAATAAAGAAAACTAAGGCCATGGATTTGAAAGAAAATAAGGAGGGGTAGATTAAAGGATTTAGAGGGAGGAAAAGGAATGGAGAAGTAATGTAATTTTATTATAATCTCAAAAATAATAGAAAAATTAAAGGTCAAAAATACCTAATTGAAGTAATGAAATTTCATGATGCTGTCACTGCTATTGCATCCTTCCCATTCTCCTAAACATGGGAGAAGGTGTTTCACTCTCACTTTTGTGATAGAAGAGACTCATTCTTTTCAAATGTCATATTTTGCTGAGCTATTGAAATTACAATATGTTTCCAAGGTTCAGAAAGGAAGAATTCTTCTGAGAAACTTTCATGTGTCCTCAGTAGTTTGGGATTTATATGAAGAAAGTAAGTTAGCTATAATACCCAACATAATGGGGCCAAAGTAGAAAATATTTGGTTAATTTGTATTTAACAAGGCAAGAAAACTTGTGTTTTTTATGAACAAAATAAATGGTGAGCAAGATAACTAAACATGAGTCAAAGGCAGTATGTTAGACAATAGGGATATCTTCTTCAGGTATCCTTCATGGGCAAGGAAGACAGAATGAATGTGTTCAATGGCAGTGATTGCAAAACAGCCAGATCATTGCATAATCAGATCCCCTGGATCTTAACTTATTCAAAAGACAACCTATTAAAACCACAAAAATGTGCATACATGTAAATATATGCTTTGTACATCATAAGATCAGCCTTGGTTTGTCTTATTGGTAACATGACTAATGATTCCAATAATGAGTCATCTAAAACTTTGGCATCTTCGTAAGGGTGTTTGTGAATATTCTAATATAATCTGCCATCTCAGTGAACAGTACTTTCTACTAGAGAATGAATAGAAAAAATAACAGTAACTAGAAAGAGTTCTGGGCCTACCATGTATAAACTGGAATAAACAATTTATACAGGTAGTGCTTCATCTTGTCCTCATTTAATATTTGAAAAGAGCAACTAAAGATGTGCTTATTTTAGAAATGAGTAAACAAGCTTAGAGATGTGGGGAAGAGTATTTACCCTAGGATTTAAATCCAGGACTGCCTACAATGTAGCTTTTTACATGTGTTCTAAACTTTTCAGAGTCTGCTGAAAGACTTTAGGAAAGGAGGGGTGGTCTATGACATTAGACAAGTCACATATCTTTATGGTACATGTCATATTATTACAACATTTCCTTTGTATTAAAATTCTAGCCATTTCACTCATGAACTCTCTGCTATCCAAGCTTCATGAAATCCTTCCAACCCATGCTAAAGCAAGCAATCCTAGTGGAACTCAGTAGTTCACGCAATAAATAAAAACATCAAAGTAGATATCAGACTTGTAGGGGGAAAAATTAGTTTCAGGAGGAGATGGGGTGCTGAAAGTGGATACTGGGAAGTTGACAATAATTAAACTTTAATATGTGTATTTAAAAATTGTCAAAAAATAATAAAAAAACTTTTGAATGTTTTATATAATATTCTGTCCTTATATTCCATACTGAGTATGCTTTATGCTATACATGGTCTTATGTGGGAAGGCAATGAGTGTTCATTGATTCGTTAATCAACAGTGAGAACACATCAAGCATCTAATTTCAGCCACACATATTTCAGGTGCTGAGGTAACACAATGAGGATGACAAAGTTCTTGCATACATGGTTTGCACACATTGTTGATTACCATCCTGTACATCTTCCTCCATTCACTCAACTTAGGAATTTGATATAGTCACATGTAAATGTGTTTATCATCACCATATTTATATAAGCAGGAGAGAAGCCCCTTAAATAGATAAGAAGGTAAGATAAACAGCAATTGAGATATCAAGATGGCTATTACTAAGTCATTAGAGATTGATCATGGTGTGAGGATATGCATTAGTGATAGTGAGCTTGCCTAATGTATGTAAGAAAGACTACCTTCAGTATCTGCCACTGCAATAAAGATATATTCATAGTAGATTTTTAAGGCCATGAGTAAGTATATAGCATAGAATGACATAAAACCTGAACCTAAATTCTCTATGCATATAGAGCTTTGCCCATAAATATAAACAGAATTGAAGGTACATAACATACATTAATTTCTTAACTGTTATGTACTGGACAGTTAATATTAATGCTACTATTATCTTTCCATAAGCATGTAAAATGTATGTGTGTATTCAGTACAAAATGTCAAAGTAGGCCGTGGAGCATCTGGACTAGTAAAAACTGGACCATCTGGTCAGGAACTGTAGTGTTTATAAATCAAAGAATATTTATGTATAAGTAAGTATATTATCAGGATTTTTCATTTTCCATGACTTGAACTTTAATCCCACTTTAGTGTCTCTCCATCATACATATGAGTCACATCTCTTCATGGTCAGTTGAGAGTTGAGCATGTTTAACAATAGCCAAAAAGAAAAAAAGAAAAGAAATGTAGTAGGAGAAGTCTACTCATGGCAAAAGGTTAACCACTATGGATTCAAAGCAAAGTATCAAATTATTTTAAATTATACCCTTTTGGTTTATCTATCTGAGAGCCTCATTATCTCTATAGAAAAAAATGTCACTGATCAGTGACCATACTTAGTAATAATTTTGCCTGCTGATGGAGAGTCATAATAGCTCCACAGAGTGAATAGCACATTTACAAAACTGAAAACCTCATTTTGCAAATAAGTGATGACTCTTTTCATCGCAATGGGCAGTTGGAAGCTAAATGTCTTATGTTTTGACATTATCTGCTCACAATTTGTCACCAATACTTTAGCTGTCTATTAAATTATAAAATGTGTTTGTGCATCCTGCAGTTTAATGGTGTGCAATGATAGTGGTAAGTAATAGCTAGAAAGAAATAAGCAAATGAACCTGTTTGGCATGAAGGCATCAAGTAGACTAGAATTTCTATTAACTAAAATGGAACCATGATTATGTAGTTGAAAAAGTCATGAGTATTTCTGACATCTGTATTTTAATAGGCATATGACACAAGTACATTATTCTATTTGTTATTCCACAAAGTGTTTCAAAAGATGTCAGAGGTGGGTCACCTGTTTCCATTTGAATATAAAAACCTTATATTTATCTTCAGAAATATGAGACTTAATTAAGTTGCACAGTTATTTTCTTGGTATTTATTCCACCTATGTTATAACCACAATCCTCAACTATATTGTGATCTTACATTGCAAACACCAGAGATAACATGGAACATACTCTAATACTTCTCATCACATTAAATACAACACAACCAAACATAAGCTCAAGCCAAAAAATGATAAGGGATTACATCCCAATTATTTTATGAAACTGGATTTTGGAGAGATCATTCAATCACCATGAGACTGAGTATGCTAAATACTAAGTTGAATTCACACTCTCAGAAAACCAAAGCCAATGGGACAATGTACTCTTCACAAATGAGAAAATACATATGTACAATTTTAGGGAGCTGGGGCATTTCATAAGAAACATTTTTTTTCATTATCTAAGCATATTTGCTCCAGCAGAAGCCCTTTCTTACATAAAAATAAATCTGACTTAGAGGATCTATTATCAGAGCCTTGATACTCTCAAACTCAGCATTTTATTTTCTTAATGGACTCATCTTTCCAACAGCATAGTGGAATGGCTAAATTTCTGTTCTCATAGAAGTTTGATTTCCACAAGACCTTTGAAGAGCCTCTGAGGTCACTTGTTGCCAAGTGAGGTTATTTCTTACCTTTGGCAGAGATGCCCTGGAACCTGAACTCTGGGTAGTCATTGTCAGGACTGTTGTGATGCCAAGGGCAACCCTGGCAGGGGCTGCATCCATGTTTATCCAAAAGGAGACCCAGGACAAAATGACTATCAATAGGCTGGGGATGTACATCTGGATCAAATAATAGCCCATCTGGCGTTCCAGGTGAAACTTGACCTCAATGCAGGTAAACTTGCCTGGAAGCACAAAAGGATTATTTGACATCTTATTTGAGCTCATTTTTTTCCATTCTAATCTCCTATTTTATTTTTAAAAGCAAAGAACAATGCAAGCAGATTGGAAAAACTATAGACAAATGCTCACCCTACACAATCAATTCCAAATTTTTTAATTCTTCTAGTAATGGGAATGATTGTGTAAGCATGAAAGGGCTAAAGAACCTTCATACTGAAATCATATCATTGGATCTACCACAGATTTTTCTCGATAGAACTGTAGCATTTTTAAGACTGACAAAAGTTTTCAAGAATGTTTGTGTTATATGTAATATATACAATATCATGTACACCCATTAACATACACTATAAACTATGTAATATATAACATATCATGTAATATGGAACAATTGTAACCAATGAAGAGAGACAGAGATACACAGAGAGAGGCAGAAAGAGACACAGAGAGACACAGAGAGACAAGGAGCATGCTTGTGTTGGGGTTCATGTATGTGTTCATGCATGTGAAAGCCAGAGGTCAGCCTCAAGTGTCATTGTTCAAAGCCCTTCCACCTGAAGTTTTGAGGCAGTCTCTTGGCTGTTTACCTGTGTTTACTTCCACAGTACTTAAGTTATATGCACATGTCACTATTCCCTGGGTCCTGGGTACTGAAATCAGGTCTACACACTTGCATGACAACAAGCACTTTACTGACTAAGATATCTCCCTAACCCATCAGTACCTTTTAAGAAGCAAGAAGAATATCTTGAGTGTTTGAATAGTTGTGTCTTTGTATTCTCAATAGTAAAATCAAAGGGTACATTTAGAGAGTATATGTACATTCTGTTCATTATGGAAACTTTCTAGCCTTTTGGGTATTGCTTGAAGAAACTTAAAGTATTCCTACCTAGAAACTGTAGTGTTGCTCCATCTATAAATAAGAGTACATAGGAAGGTATGACAACTTTTAATATTATTATTAGGTACATGTTCCTGCCTCTTTCTACATTTTTCTCTCCTTTATTGGCTTTTGAGTTAAGCCCTGGAAAATCATTTGTATTATTCCCTACAAAGATAGAAGACTTGGGTTGAAGTCTTAGAAGAATACCTTGGAATTAGATTGTAGTTACTTTGTAAAAAGCCACTGTTGGCTGCTGTGGAATGTTCTACTCACAAGAGACCCAAGGCAGATTATGATGACTCTCTCTGCCATCACACTTCATGTTATCAAAAGAACAGAATATTTAGAATAAAAGACATCGGCTTTCCTGGTCAGGTATAATCTTACAGGCAAGAACAGATGCCCACTTTTTGCCACTACCTCAACCTTGCCTACCCCATATGTCTTTCAGTGCTAAAGATAGCACCTGACTTTATAGCCAGCTGAATTCTCTCCAGATGATGCTCACTGAGACTGGTATTGCTCTCCAGGACTGCAGAGCACATCTCTATTTCTGGGTTTCCATGGACCTGTGTCATTATCACTTTCTTTCACTAAGGCCAGGACTGCAAATTGAGCTGAGGATGCATTGTGAAGAGTGGATGCAAGGAACAACCAAGAATTTATGTTTTTTTGCTCAACTAATGAGGTCTTCTACATCTTTCCTTAGACTCATTTGACAGCAGGCTCTCAGTAAGAGAAGAACAAAAGATTTCTTATTCTTCTGTGTTTGAGATGATCTGCTGTATTCACAAGCCTATTCTACAGGATACAGGAACTCTACATGTTGAGGGTTCTCTTAAGTTTGATTTGCTTCATAAATGTGTAACTATTAAGATAACAGGATAGCTGATCTCATATACAAATGGAGCCCTCTTGGGTTTAGCAAATGAAAGAAAACCTTACCAGTGTTGTAATGCTTTGTGCAATAGCCGAGCTCCTTTTCTTCTTTCAAAATAAACTGGGGCAGGGTGAGTCCTTCAGCAACTTGTACTGGACCATCGCTTAACCATTCAAATATCAGGTCATTCATGGTATACCCAACTGGAGGAAAGAAGTAGTAACAATCAATGTATCTTTTCTGGGAAACTAGGTGGGCAAACAGGGGAATTATTTCAGGCACAGTCTTAATAAGAGCTGTAGTAGTCATCATAACTACTTGTCATCAGATGCAGAGAAACTGAACACAGTAAGGTATTCCTGATTAACTTTTTTTTGTGTGTATATCAAGGGAAAGGAATCTATAGAATCTTTTATCTCCGGCCTCTTTATTCACTAACTCTCTCTGAAGAACAAACAAGTAAACAAGCGCCAAAACTCTTTGAAGATTTTCTTCACTTGAAAGAGCTGTGTCTTGGTAGTTCAATAAGACAATTCAATTCATGGTACTGTCTTAGTATTTCAAATGAAACTACTTCTTTTGAAATGTTTAATGAGAATGAATTCATTATAAGTCTGCGTGCAAGAATTACCATAGCATATTTGGCCTCTTCTGGAGTGTTAGCTTAATTGTAGGATCCTTTTGTTAATTACTTAGAGTAAATTCTCAGTCATTTTGGTAAATGTGAAGGGATATGGGCAAGTCCTTGAAGAGGACTTTGTTAGGATACGTAAACCTAGAACAATGACACAGGAGCTGGGGATTGTAACCCATTTGTGAGGTTCTTGCCTAACATGGACAAGGTCCTACTTTCAATCTCCAGCACCACATAAAATAACAAGTGGTGACATATGCCTATAGACTCAGAACTTGAGAAGTGAAAGACGGAATATCAGCAGTTTCTGATCATCCTTGACTACATAGGCATACAAGGCTACATGAGACCATATCTCAAAACAAAAGCAAACCCGACAAGAACAGTTAAATATTCTAATGCATTGCTAAATTGCCCCACTCATTATTCACACAAAGTAAAACAGGTTCCTTATTTTGTAAGGTTCTATTGTTATATTACTAGAATCATAGAAATCATAGAAAGTATAGTAATTAATGGTTCAGTAAACCAAAGTTAGCTCTTTATCTCCCAGATCCTGTCCAATTGGGTCATTATTTGTCAATTTACCTGCCTATTTCTCCATCCCAGAAATAGGTAGCTAGTTTTATTTTCACTCATTATTTTTCTGCCTTTCTTGTTTTTGTGTTTTGTTTTGTTCAATATTTGAACTATGGAAATCAGAATGATAAGGACAAAGAATATTCTGTGAATATTGAATTGGCTAATAACTGTAGCATATTCATTAAGTTTATAAATTATCATTCTTTCTTACTATACTATCCCTACCTAGAAATCAATGGCAAATTTATTTGGCGTCTAGATTCTCTGGAACACCTTAAAGGCAAAACTGAAACTGTAGAAAGCATCAAACTGGAATGTGGATCCTGCCCAAATATTGATTGTCCACAACAGCAATGGATAACCAATCTCTTCCACTGCCAATCTGTATGAATATATCCTAACTACCTCCCACAAATACATAAAGGGATGAAGCAAATGTACAATTTAAAGCTTTATACTCTGTGTTTATAGTCTTAGAAGCTTTATAGTCTTATAAGAATCTCCATTGATAGATCTGGGTCTTGCTTTAACAGAGAAAATACAATGATTAGGTGGAGGCTAGGGAGCTATATAGTAGTAGAGGAGACACTGTATGAAAATTTTTCTCAATCTTCTCAAGAGATGTGACAACATAGAATAAATAAATAGATATAACACATGAATAAAAAATTCTCATTTCATCTCTGAAAACAAAACATGATTTGCTATTTTTTTATTTTTATCAGAGGTTTTGAGGGACATATGTAGTGACTTTAAGTGACAAGAAAGAAGCCTGTCACTATTTCTTTTTAAAAAGGTATTCAATGAGATTTTTTACACTCATTTTTCTAAACCAAGAAGTTAAAACATTTTCTTGCCCCCTGCCTCATTAAATCTCTTAAAAAATCTCTGTTTAAGTCAGTAGCACTCATTATTTTTTGGATTCTGTAAACAGAGAAACTGACAAGAGCAAGCCAGAGAAAATTTCATGTCTCTTAACAGAAAATCCCATTACCTTGAAGGCATGAGTAACTTATGGCACATGTCAAAGATTTCAGTGGCAACAGAGTCACAGTATAAAGGGGACAAAGTAGATGACATTTTCCTGTTCCCTTCATCATGTCCTAGTGTATCCATTGCATATCTAAGAAAGATGCCAATTCTTATTTCTTGTCAACTTATGCCATTCAACCTTTTATTCATGTATTGCTGAGGATCAAATCCAGGGCCTTGAGCACTTTAGGCAATCACACTCCTGCTGAGGATTGGTTCTCGTGCCTCTCCTTTTTGAATCCACCTATGGCTAAGGGCTTTATCTTTTGTTTTCAAAGCAATCATCTCTTCCTTCTAGTATCCCTTTGGATACATATGTCTGGATGAGTATAAGACAGAAAGATATACTATTTTCTGATTATATAGTGATTCTTTATAAAGATAAGGTGGCTAATAACCACAACTATGCAAGGGAAAATTTAGTTCATAGAAAATCTTGCTAAATCAGCATTGGGTGGGTTTTTTTCTTTTCTTTTTTTGAGGAAGGGAAATTTATTTAATATTTTGAACTGAAAGATTGTTTTTCTGTATTGATAATGAACTTCTATTAAATACTGATGCTCCAGTAAGACGTTTGATGCTGGTAAATTGGCTGAGAATGACCTTTTCAAGTACTTTCTCCTTATTGACACACTAAGAGGCAAGACAGTGGTTACAACAAGCAAGTGGTAATTTAGTAATGGTGACTTACAACTCTCCAGCTGCATTGTACAGGTCTGGACATCCATTGGAAAGTTCTTCAGGTCCATTGGACAGGATAAAGTCAAGGTGAGTCTTAACAACAACAACAACAAAAAAGAATGTGAAACCTACTTTAAAATCTGTGCAGTTTAATCCTTGAGAGACACAAAGGTCCACTTAGCACTAACAAAATAAATTGATTTAAATATTGAAATCTAAGCTCCCAGGCCAACACTTTGTTTAATGAAGAATATCCATTGGTAACTTTAAAACATATTTGAATATTACATTATAAGCCATTGCTCTCTATTTTCCAGCCTCCAAATTCTGAGTATTCCTTATCTTCCAGATTATGACTTCCTCTAACAATGATGCTAGTCTCAAGTAAAAATGTTATAATGTGGACAATGGACTCTCAACCACAATGTTGAACAAAAATACCTAAAATTTGGGACGTTTTAGAGTTGCATCACACACACACACACACACACACACACACACACAAACACACGCACACGCACACGCACACGCACCCCCCACATACACACACAGGAATTAATAATGGTTCTTCTTCCATGAAATGGACAGATACTTGGCTTCACAGACTTTTAATGTACCAGTCCACATGGATGAATTAGCAACTTCTTGGAGGTAACCCTGACCTCTTCTCCCATGGAACTTTCCTCAGTTCCAGCCAACTCTATCTGGGCCTTAAATCAGGAGATATTCATTGAGCTACTGTCTCCTCATCATTTTCCTTTTGATTTCTCATGTGAACATTGCATGCCTCTTGCTCTGAAATTCTTTGTATTTTAAAGATTCAAGGAAACCAATTAGAATTGATAATCAGCAGAGCTTGGTTCCCTTCTTGATACTGCCTATAACTCCATTGCACCCAAAGCAAGATATTGAAACTTGCTAAACACTTGTTCCTTACTGATCAAGTTAAGAAGTAGGATATATGATGTTTATTCCTATTTGACTCTAATTCTAGAAGTAAACAGCTGTAAGTTTTGTATCTTAATTATCTTTCATATTCAAAACTTTGTGTGGCTGTCACATTATTACCCCAGTCTCCTTTCCCATTATGCTCCTCCTCAACTGCCCCCCTAATCTGTTTTTCTTTCTTTCCTAGGGTTCATTTTGAAGTCTATTTGAGCACAAACTGCAGCACACACTTTAAAGAAAGGAAAGATTTGAGATTTGAAGAGAGAATAGGGAGTCCATGTGAATGGTTGTCAAAGGCATTAAAATACTGCAGTGAGGGGACAAGCACTGCACAAAGCAACAGTTCTGGGAAAATATATTCAGACTTGTAAACCAATGCAGCGTGAGTTAAAAGTACATATGTCTAGCTATTGGAAATATTTGTGGGCTTTTTGTTTAGTTTTCCTTTTATTCCTTATTTATTCTGCAGTGTCTTGTGTTGAAAAGTATAGGCTGCTTTAAAATATTCATAAAATCCATTATCAACTCACTCATCTTCAGGAAATGAAAACATGTCTTTTCAACGTAATAGCTGAAAGGTAAAATTAGAAAAATTTATTTTATTCAGTATTTTCTTATTATAATCTTATCAAATTCAGTGTTGAACCTCATTACTGAATGAGTAGACTGTCTTTTGAAAGGCATCCCTAGAATATAAACACCATGATTGCGAAGGAAAGGTAGCTTTGAGTTGTAAACATCTGGCTTAAAATCTTTAGATATAATCTTTAGACTAAAATATTCTTTAGACATAAAAAGAATATTTATCAATTTTGGAGTTAATTTGTAGATATAAATATACAGCTATCTACACATTTTCCCTGTGTGAAGTTTTGTTTTAAAAAATGCAGTTTTTTTAGTTTTACTATCATGAACCTTTCAAAGTAAGGACAATGAAGAAAAGCAAAACCAAGTATCTGGCTAGTGAATAAACAAATACAAAGCTGATTTTAAAACATAGATTAGTGGTGACTCAAAAAAACCCATGGTCTTAAAATTAATTTGATTTTCTTTTCTATTTTCAAAAGGACAATATTTTCATCATACAGAAATTCATTGTTCTCTGACTTTTTTCATGTAACAATTGCTATAAACACATACAAGCTTTAAGTAGGAAGAAAGAAGTAATTTTATGTGAGACTTATTATTCAATAGTTTGAATTTAATAAATAACATTTTATGCATTCCAAAATTGCCAAGAGTTAATAAATTAATTAGCTTCATTTAATTACTCTACATTTTGTTCATAAATCTAGATACTACTTTTGCCCCACAATTATATATATATATATATATATATATATATATATATATATATATATATATATATATATATATATATATATATTTAGAGAGAGAGAGAGAGAGAGAGAGAGAGAGAGGTTTTCAACTTAAAAAGGAAAACTAAAATGTTTGACATACAAAAATGATAAAACGGTGTACATAATTAAAGTGAGTCAACACTACAATATCTGGAAAAGATCATTATAATGTTGAAAGATTTACCTTCGGTAAATTAAAATATAATAATAATGGAAGTGGGTATAGTTTAAAGACTACACAGTTGCTACTATGACAACTCAACTCTGCTGTTCATCATCATAGGCTATCTGCACTGGATTCTTTTGCAGGTTATACAGTCTTTGTCTCTATGTACCCATTGGAGGCAGCTGTGACCTCTTCCTCCATGGAACTTTCACACAGAGGTGAGGAAACAGGGACTCTGTGCTTTGCTTTATTCTTTTGCTCAGGCTTTTTATACTCACTAAAGATCTATGGCCTCTTGGGATTTTGTTCCTTTTTTTGTACAACAAGGACTGGGTGCTTCTCTGAATATGTACATATATATGTGTGTATTGACAGTATAGATATCAACAATAGTGCTTTAGGAAATGAGCTCATTAACACTATCAAAAGAAAGCAGGCAGTCCTCAGATCATTGGATTTAGGTACAATGGTCTTAATATTTCAGATCACGGAGAAGAGAATGAATTTGGCCTGTTAAAAGCAATGTCTGCTAATGTGTAATTTAAGTTTCAGAAAGATTTGGAAGACTACTTGAATTTTAAATAAAATACTTAACTCTGTGAAATCCACCAAATGTACTACATTTTGTTATTTAGTTCTCTTTTTTTTCCCAACAAATGTAATTAGGGCATTTTCTGAATCTTGGTACAAAATAATATGGATTTTTTAAATAATTTAAATCACATTTAATCTTTTCCATAAAAATGAGGTGATAGTTATTTTGGAAGGTTCTGGTGGGCAAAGAAAGCACAGAGATTGTTCTTGGGTGATGTGAGTGTTACTAATCTGGATTAGAATGTTTATCACTAAGGTAGATATAAATCTAAAAAGTCATCAAACTGCATTTTTAGGTTTCTGGCATTTTATTCTATTCAATATATATGCCAAAGGAAAGGAGGACTGATAAAGAAGAAACCTATTTTAAGCCTCCAGATGCATGTTAAGCCAGACATCATAAATTTGGGACTCTGCAATTCACGTAAGACCAATTAGATTTTACAGTCCCTTCCCATTTGCTTTTCCAAAAACATGATTTAACAAAGCATACAGCTGCTAAACCCCTGTTTGACTATTGGTGCTCATTGTGTTCCAAATGTAAAACCTGTCTTAAAAGAAAGGTACGAAAGCAAAAGACAAAAATAAAATGTCACCAAGTGAGCTCTCATCTGAGACAGGATCCAGGGATAGTTTCATGTTTGTGGAGAATTTTTCTCAGTATATTCAGTCATCTGTGCTGCCAATAAAATTCTGTGTCCCTGTGGGATTGTTAGATCTGACACAAACGCAAGAGTAATTACGTGACAGTTTCTCTGCTCTCTGAACAAATGAAAGCAAGCAATAGCATTTTCAAAAATTCAAGATGCCCTAGTAAATGGGGCATACAGGTAATATAGATATTAAACCTGCACTGGTTAGTTTTTAATGTCAACTTGACCCAAGCTAGTGTCATCTGAGATGGAAGAATCTCAAAAAAAATGCCTCCATAGGATTGGCCTGTAGGTAAGTCTGTAAGACATTTTCTTCATTGATGATTGATATAAGAAGGCTTGGATTACTGTGGTGGAGGCTGAAACATGCTATAAGGAGTAAATCAGAGAACAGTATTTCCTCATGGCCTCTGCGTCAGTTTGTATCTCAAGGTTCTGTTCTCATCTCTGGATGATGGGCTACAAGCTATAATACAAATAAACTCTTTTCCTCCCCAAGTTGTTGGTTTTGGTCGTGGTGTTTTATCACAGCAATAGAAACCCTAACTAAGGAAGCATTATCACACCAAGTTCTAGAATATAATACATTCTTTTTTTTTTTTTTTGAGAACATAAGGATTGTCTTACTAGAAGTTTTAGATCTGCTAAATTGTTCCTCTCAATATCTTGAAATTTCTAAAACATGTGACAGTCTGGTATTGGAATCATTTGACAGGATACAATGAAAGTTAAACAAGATTGTCACCGAAAGCCAACTAGACCCTAAAAGTGGAAGTATCCTGGGGGCAACTTAGAAGTTAAAAGTGCACCATTAGGAACTGGGGAGATAGCTTAAAGGTTAAGAATAATTTTTCATATAAAAGTAGATATCAGCTATAAAGTAAAGGATGGCCATGCTACAATTCACATTCTCAGAGAGGCTAAGTAACAAAGAAGGCTCAAGAGGGACTCAGGTATCTCCTGAGGAAGGGAAAATAGAATAGATTTTTCTGAGTTGACTGAGGGCAAGTGGGGAGGACACAGCAGGCTGGGGAACAGGAGAAAAGTTCTGGAAGAGGTGGAATTGGGGGACATTTGGGGAGCAATGTAGAAACCTACTGCAATTGAAATTCTGTGGAATCTGAAAGAGTGACCCTAGTGAAGTTTCCTTATAAGAGGGGATACAGAGCTCGAACCAGCCACCTTCTATAATAAGGCAAAGCTTCCAACAGTGGGACTGGGACACCAACCCAGCTACAAAACCTTTGACCTACAATATGCCCTGCCTGCAAGATGTACTGGGATAACAGTGGCCCAAAATAGTGGCCAACCAATGACTGGACCTACTTGAGGACCACACCATGAGAAAGAACCCACATCTAGCACCATGTAAATGGCTAGCAACCAGAGACTGATTAGCTCAGAGACCTAGGATTAGAACAAAATAAGACTGCTCCCCCAAAAAAGGAAATGAAATGATTCCTAATGATATTCTGCTATACTCATACATAGGTGCCTAGTCAAATTGTCATCAGAAAGGCATAGTTTAGCAACCAATAGGAGCAGATATAGAGACTCACACACTAGGTGAAGCCCAAGAACCCCAAAGAAAAAGGAAGGATTCTAGTAGCCCAGAGGGTTTGAGAGTACCATGAGAACATAACCCACAGAGTCAACTAAGCAGGGCTCATGGAACTCACAGAGATTGAAGCAACAGTCATGGACGCAGTATAGGTCTTAGCTAAGTCCTTTGCACAAAAGTTATGGTGGTGTAGCTTAGCGTTCTTGTGGGATCCCTAATAGTTGCAGTAAGGGCATCTCTGACTCTTCCTGTCTTTGGGATCATTTTCTTCCTACTGGGTCACCTCATCCAGCTTTGAAATTAGAGTTTATGCCTAGTCTAATTATAAGTTGTTATATCCTGTTTGGTTGATACCCCTGGGAGGCCTTCTCTTTGTTTGTTTTTGAAGGGAAACCAAGGAGTGAGCCTAGGGTAAGGGGTGACTGGAAGATGTAGAGGGGTAGGAGAAACTTTGGTCAGGATGCAATATTTATAAAGAATGAAATTTTTTTTAAAAAATAATTTATTCAATTCAATCACACTTTGGCATGGGAATATTTAATAACTGAGAATTTATTATCTAACTTCTTTTGAGGCAAGGTATCACTGTGTAATTCTGACTGACCTCAACTCACCATGTAGATCAGACTAGTCCCAAACTTACAGAGATCTGCCTGTTTCTTCCTCCTAGTGCTTCAATTAAAGGCATTCACATCATACTCAGTATTCTTCAACTTTAAAAAGTTTTATCAAAGCAGTCATTTAAAGAGCCTTATTTTCCCTCACCTAAACAATCTTTTTTGATAACATAAATGAAACCTCTAAACTGAATGAAGTTATGGACCTACCGTTGGTATACACTCTATGCTTCATCTGGTCTAATGATCTCCTTACACATGGGCAAGTACAGGTTTGACTCTATCTGACAAGGTTCTTCACATAAACATTAAGGAAGTTGTTAGGAGTTAAGAGTTCTAGAATTATCTCAATTT
Source organism: Mastomys coucha (assembly GCF_008632895.1). Lineage (NCBI taxonomy): Eukaryota > Metazoa > Chordata > Mammalia > Rodentia > Muridae > Mastomys > Mastomys coucha. The sequence continues at coordinate 158,701,992 of NC_045030.1, forward strand.
GCCCTTGCTCAAATCCTATCAACTCTTGGCAATTACAAATCAACCAATAAACATTTAAATATAGGTTCTCATGGTTATTAAAACACAAAACTAAGTTTCAAGTACTAATAATAGTCATGCCTGTCTTTGTGTAAACCAGCTGATAGATTCCTAGGTCTGCTACCCACATTTACAAGGGCAGACTTTGATGCTGAAAGGAGGTGTTCAATTAGATACAGTTAAAGCAACAACAACAACAACGACAACGACAACAACAACAACCCAGGTCTTAGAATAGTGTGTCTTGGCAGCAGAGGCACACTATTGTCTTAGACTGGTCCAAATCTCCAAGTTGGTCCTGAGATGCAAGATTACATTCTCCTATCAGTTGATTCCAAATAAGCAAGCCCAGTGTTTTGTTTCTTCCTTCTGAACTTGGGATATGGAAGAAAGTATTGGCAACATTGTCTAGATCATCTGCTTTTCTATTCCTTTTCCTGCTTAAAATCTCACTGAGTAGGAAGGTCCGTATTTACCAAACATCAGAAACACATCATAGGAAATACCCATCTGCATTGAGCAATACCAGCTAGGGAGGACAAAAATATAGTAACTCTTCCCATCTGTGTGTGGTCCTTTCAGTAAATGTGCACACATATGGTTGGCTCATGTTAATTAAGTCCAGATCTGGACTGGATTCCACTTGGAGAGGAATGGATATATTGCAGTAAAAACTTCCAAATGCTTTCATGTTTTCTGAATAAAAAATGCTGTGAAGGTGTGGAATAGGAGAGGGATAGACTGAACGGTAGGAAAAAGAACTCCAACCAGCTGATTTAAATAAATTTCAAAGTCATTTCATGTCTAGTGTTTAATTATACATTCAAGCATTTCTGAAGATAAACTATTACTAGCCTCTACATTAAAACAATAAGAAATTACTTGACCCTTGTCATTTGGTGTCTAATGTTACAGCTATTAGCAGCAACAG
>NC_045030.1:158702971-158716648 GCF_008632895.1 Mastomys coucha
GAGAGAGAGAGAGAGAGAGAGAGAGAGAGAGAGAAACATCAAAGGGAAAGGAATTAACATCAAATATAATTAGCCCCTGGGCTATCCACAACACCCTCTCTAAGGTTACATAAAAAAAATAAAATTCTCTGGGGGAGATGAAACTCTTAACTAGAGTGGACCACAAGTTGAACATGGAACTTTAGAAATTTAGCCTTCATAATCACTATCAAAGTCTTGAATGGGATTTTCTAGTGATAGACAAAAAGAACTAGAGAGCAATGACCTTAACATTTTGTTTGGGATAGTATTACTTTTGACAAAATGGAGCATAGAACAAGTGGCAGCATTTTGTGAAATGCATATATGGTTTTGAGCAAACCAAAGTAACTTTGTACCTACTGACAGATGGGAACATAATTGTGTATATGCTAACATATCACAGCATTAAGACTTCTAGTATGGTAACCAGAGGAGGCTTGTTAACTGCTCTTATGGCAGCAAAGAGCAATGAGAATATGGATTTGGGGGCAGATGGTAAGATGATTTCCTTTTTATTTTTTTTGAGACAGGGTTTCACTGCAAGCCTGGAGCTTACTATGTAGACTAATCAGGCTTTGCAATCACAAAGATTTACTTGCCTCTGCCTTCTGAGTGTGGGGATTAAAGGCCTAATATCCCTACGCTAGGAACCATGCTTTATCTTTGATGGGGCGATGATGTATAGCTACTTTTTCTACATTGAAACACTCTGTCTTGCAGGGAGAAGGGAGGCCCTTACTATGCAGGAAAGTTGTTAGGCAAATGAGGCCCCTCTTGTTGTGGTAAATCTCCAACCCAAATATGCCCCAGTAATGAAAACACAACTCAATTAATATGAATACAAAGTTGTGCTCCTAGATTGGGCAGATCTACCACTACACTACCATCTTCCCCATCTATGAGACCCCTTATAACTTTCAGTTTCTCCAGGCCACATGATTCTGCTCTGCTTTCCTTCCACCTCCTCCTCTGTCTCCCTTCATCCTCTCCTTTTCTCCCAAAACCTTCACCTCCACCTTCCCCTCTTTCTTCTTCCAATCACTAGCTCTAGCCTTTATTTTACAAATTAAGGTGGGAAGAAAGTTTACAGGAAATCACCTGAGTGCTGACTCATTCCTTGTTCGGAGTCCCTCACAGGAGAACTGGAACTAATGTCAAATATAATTAGCCCCAGGGCTATCCACAACACCCTCTCTAAGGTTACATAAAAAAAAAATTTCTGGGGGAGAGGAGACTCCTCACCAGAGTGGACCACAAGTTGAACATGGAACTTCAGTAATTCAGCCTTCATAAATCACTATCAAAGTCTTGAATGGGATTTTCTAGTGATACAGTTATTTCTGAGAACCGATGTTCCTGTAAGTAGCTCCTTTACCCATCCATGTGCCTGTAAGCAACCTCAATGAATTCATTGATTTGCCAAGCTACCCTTAAGTAGAATCCCTTCTTTGTTCAGGGGTCTGTCATCAATGACAGGTGTGAGGTGAATAGATAGATGGTTGTGAATGTCTCCGCAGGAAAAGTCACAAGGGAGATGGCAATATCAAATCACACACCATCACTAAGTTTACTTTTAACAAAGAGCTAAAATGGGAGATCTAGAACCAGCCTAATTATTATCTGAAAAGAGATGCAATTATCACTTCCATTATTAGGCATTTGCCTCCCCCAAAGGAGGAAACACAAGACCAGGAAAGTATCTGATTTGTACTAAGTGGAATCTAGATGGCCTAGGTACTGAATAGAAAATGAGTAAGCTCATAAATTAAGGTGGTGGTAGGGAGAACTGTCTCTCTGCTTTATTTCTTTTATCCTCTAAGAGTCATTGAACATTTTGTATGAATGAGGATCTGAAAGATCACTATAGTTCTAAAAAATGTTAAATAACTTTTTAGAGTCACTTAGTGATATTGGATCTGAATCTAAGTGTTCCTGGCCCTCAGAAATGACATTTGTGTCCATACCATTTTATCATTAATGGCCTAGCTCATCTTCTGCTTTTATATCTTTCATTTGACTGCTTAATAACCCTAGTAAAAGGAGATGCCATTTTTGTTGTTCTTTTATTATTCTTTGAAGTAACACAGCTATCAATGGCTTTGCTCCAGGAGCATGGGAACTCATATAATTGTCTACATTAATTATTTGTCTTTTAGTTACTGTCCACTGATCACTGTCACACCTTCTATAGTACAGATATGTGTTTGTAGTTTTAAATGCTTCAAACAAGGTGAAACTTGTAGAGCGATTTTAAAACTTTGCAAACATATAAATCTTCCACCTTTTAAAATGGAGTGTCTTTTCTCTAGAGCAGTGATTCTCCATCTGTGAGTCAGGACCCCTTTGGAAGACATTAATTTTCCAAACTATTTACATTATGATTTATAACAGTAGCAAAATTAAAGTTATGAAGTAGCAATTGAAATAATTTAATGATTGGGGATCACAGCAACATGAATAAGTATATTAAGGATATATTGGTAATCATTGTTAGAGTATATAATCTGGCAGAATGTACTAAAATAATTTATATATCTTGAAAGAGCCACAGTGACATTATACATGTTTCTTTGGGGATTGATGCCATAAAGGAATTCTGTCAAAAGCAGCAGAAGCCCTTGCCAACATATTTCATCTTCACCAGAACCTCTGGCTTTTTTCTTTTAGCTTCCTGACATAAGAAAACTTAGGTAATAAGTAATAATAGACTGGCCTTTAAACTTTGTTCAAACCTGCATTGTGATCAGATTCACCTACATATCTAGCCAATTGTTGAATCAGCCCATCATCTCTGTATATAAGTCTTAGCATTCCAAAAATGCCCTACAGTTTTTCCTTCATAGAAGCTGAGGTTAAAATGGTTGAGATTGTGATTGATAAATTTCTCTGCATTTATAATGGTTCAGACTATCATTGAAGGTTATAAGGCTACCTCTTAAACCACAGGAATTTCAATCTTCCTTGTTCTGCTTCCAAATCAGATTTCTCACTTGTGGAGTTGGATATTGACATTGGGGAGAATGGTTTAAAGATCTCAAAGCAGTTTAAAGTAGGTGCCTTGAAATGAAGAATTTCTTCTTGTCCTCAAACTGTACAGAATATGAGAAAACATAAATTCATTGAGAAGTAGTTTGGTGGCTTGAGGAGAAGAGAAAAGTTGTCATGGTGGTAGTGGATTTTGTCTGCTCTTCTAGTTAGGTCCCATTTTGGAGAGGAAAGTAAATCAAATTGATGATCTGATGAGGCTGGAAAGAGCTGTTCTATGATCTTACAGGGCAGATTGAATAAAGGAAGGAAGTGTGGCTCTCATGTTTTCCCAAGATACTTTCTTGTCATTCAACATCTACAAACTGATGAATGCTAATGCAGCAGACATTTACTTCTAAAGGTAGGTAAATCTTTCTATTTCTAGTCCAGGCATATGAAGTCAAAAGGGAGTAGTTATTCAGCTTCCATGTATTTTGCTGAGTACTTTCTTCTTCTCTTTCAAGTGTATATTCAAAGGTCCTAACTGTGTTTCATAGGAGACAATCCATTGTATATTTGTATTTACGAATTCAATTTCAAACTCAACAGAGCTTTCCAGAGATGAGGATTTGTTATGTACACAACATACTCTTGATTCCTTCATAATTTTATCCCCAGCTGCAACAATTTTGAAGGCTCTTCTCTAAAACTACCCTCTTGATACCACTTAGTTCAGCTCCTACTCAATTTGCCAGTATAGGACATTCCAGCTCTTCCTCCCCTCAAAAACCTTACTTATGTCTAAAAAGAATGGAATCATGTGGTTTCCATGGCACTTTATAGCACTTCCTTGACTTACTGCTTAATTTTGTTGTGGGTGCTCATGTTATAGTCATTAATTTCTCCATTAAGTCAAGTCACAAAACTAATGAATATTTGGAGAGAGAATTACAAAATGAGGATATAGTTTTCCTGGATTATAAGATATAAAGATAAACATAGTCTAATCATAAGTATAGAGAAAGGGTCACAGCTTTTAATACCTAACAAATGTGTGTTTCTGACGCTCATCAAAGCTGGGTAAAATGACCTTAGCATTCTCATGGTAACATCTAGGTAAGCCTCATTTCATTGTGCATTTTATTTTCAGTTCTGGCATCTAAATAAAGAATGTTCTTTTATCTTATTTTATTTAAAAAAACCATTCTATAACTAGAGTCAGAATCCTTTGAAGTTCTTGCATTAGGCCACAGTATGAGTCAAGAATGGGAGGCAATGTGGGAAAAGTTGGCCTTTTATGTATGAATAGAATTGGTTATCAGACAGGATTGTTTAGGGGGCACAGTTGGGTGTCTGTCTAGAAATCTACACTCTACCTACTCCTAGTGGTATTTGTAATGTATCTGTAGAGGGATAAGCAATGTCAGCCCCCATGGATTTTTCTGTTACAACTCAAGCACTATGGGGAAGGTGGGAGACTGAATCATCAACATCTATAACTGAGAACTGAACCAAAAAGGATTTACAGACATTTTTACCTCCAGTGTCATAAAAAGGTAAGTTACAGTTCATGCAAAGGCAAGCAGAAGCTTTGGTGATATGGGATGTTTTGTGCAGAAACAATTCTATAATTATTGATGGTTTGAGAGAGTGTGACAGTTGGTTTTAAATGTCAACTTGCCACAACTTTTAAAATAACCTGAGCATGGAGCCTCAATGGAGGAATTGTCTTAATTGTGTTAATTGACATGGGAAGACCCACTGGAAATGTCAATGACTCCTTTTGGTAATATCCCAGATTTAAAAAAAAGTCACAACAGAAGGAGGATTATTTCATTTTTGGTCACTTGGCCTTTCCTCTTGACACTGAGTTAATTTGCCCTGCTGCTGATGCTGCTGGGTCCTTCCCTGATATTAGAAAAAGCTTTTCTGGGCTTCCAACAGAGACAGAGAACCAATGACACTTCAGGAACCCTATAAGTCTTTGGCACCAGATTGAGATTGCTAAGGCACCTGAATTTAGGAAAACTACAAACTTCTACGTCTCTCTGGTATTAGATAGTCATTGCTGGATGACTCTGATGGTGGAGGCACCCAGCCTTAAGGACCAAACAAAAACCCAGTTCTCAGCCTTTCCAGGGGAAGTCAGAGTTAGAGAACTAGGCAGAAAGTGGCATTCCTCAATGGTTTTTAAAACTAGAGTTAACTAGAGTTAAGTTTCTTGTTGATTAATGGTGATATAAAAGCAAGTGCCAAGCAAGCCCTTTCCTATGCAAGTCACTTTAGGTCACAGTTTCTTACCACGTCAAGAGAATGAAACTAGGTCATGGGGACTTTGAGAAGTGATCTAATTTAAAGGAATAAAACAACTATCGATAATGAGACAGTAGACATGTGAGACAAACTTACCTTCTCCTAAAATGTTCACCTTCTACCTTTTCCTACTATTTGGCCCACCATGTCTTATGATGCCGTGATCCTTGCTACCATTTTTATACTAAACTAAACAAAAATTGGAATGATAACATGTTACACAAAGGCTCATCTAATTGCTATGGATTTGTGCATTTTTAAGTAATGCCAACTTAGAATCTGGCTTTCTCTAAAGAGAATGCACAAAGCAAGATGTATGTCCTTCTTCATATTTTGGCCATGGATATTTAATTTGGCAAGTCAACAAAAATACTTTCAAAAGGTGGAGTATGATAAAACATATTAGCAAAGTTGTGGTGGCTAGCTTTGATAGTCAACTTGACATAACCTGGAACTACCTGGGAAGATTCTCAATCACAGATTGTCTATATTGGATTGACCTGTGGACATGCCTGAACACAGTTGTTTTAATTTAATTGATATGGAAAGACCAGTGTGGTTAGCTCTAATCCACACAAAGGGGACACTGAATTACATAAGAGTAGAGAAACCTCAGTGCAAACAAGCAAATAGGTAAATGTATGCACTACTTTCTCTGTGCTCTTTACTATGGAATTGATGTTAGCAGCTGTCTGAACTTCCTGCCTTGACCTACCTCATGTGATGGACTATAACCTGGAATGAGAAATATAAATAAACCCTTTTAGTGCATCAGCTGCCTTTTCAAGACATTTATCACAGCCAAAGAAGTATAACTAGACCAGAAATCAATATTAAACAAAGAATCTGAAGAGAATTCAACAAAAGTGATTTTGACACATTTTCATCAATAAAAGCTATATCATACATCACTAGTTAGAGATTTGCCAAGGCATTTGCTTCCCATTGAAAAACACCTGTTTTGTTTTCTATCATGTGTCTCAAACATTGGAATCAGGGGTTACCAAGTGCTAGTCTGCTTATGGACTTCTATCCACCACTATTTCATTTAGGCTCTTGCCATTTGGGAAGCAGAACTACAAATTATTTGGAACTATGATCTTGTTTATAATGAAAACAATTGAGTATATATTTCTCTTCTTTTATTTTGCCTTCAAAGCTTTAGACTTCGACTTATTTCATTCTATGTTCTGGTTCTATAAAGTTGAAAAAGCATGGAATATTTCTCAGATGAAATATTATTAGCATTTGCTATTGGTTTCAGGAACATACAAATGTAAGACCTCAACACCAAGCATTGTATTTTAGATGCAGACCAAATACTTCAGTAAGTCTTTAACTATGCAGGATGGAAACAACTCATGAGTTCATCCTTAGTACTTGTTTCTGGTTTGCATCTTTCCCAAGCTCCCTATCTTCTTTACCAATTTTTCTTTTCTTCTCTATGTTTGTTCTCACTTCTTTCCAGAAATCAAGGCCAAGCACTTTATTGCTTTATATGAATTGAGGCCAGTGATTTCCTAGGGAATTTAGATCATAAAATTTATTTTTCAGAAAAAAATGCCTTCGTAATGAAATGTCAGGAAAAGTTTCAGCACCTTTTAGGCAGCAAGTATAGCCTGCTTGACTTCCAACTTGAATTAAGTCCTTTACTGGGAATATATTAACACTAATAATTCCTTGGCCACTAGATAATTGAGTCTAATACCTGTCAAAACTGTAGGTACTGACCCCCAAATTTTAACAGCTTTTGAGAAAACAATTTTGTAAAAGTTCTAACAACTTTTCTTTTCTTTGTTACTTTTTATTATTATTTCTTAATTAGTAATGTGTCCACGTGCCTCATTATACTTGTACCTTATAAGGTACAAGTAATTATTTTAATCTTATTATATCTGTTAAGGTTTTGACCAATTATATGACCAAATTATATAGCCAATTCCATATGTAGCAGAACATGACCCTGAATTAGTAATGTGTCCACGTGCCTAAAAACTGAACCTTTTTAGGGTAAGGATCTCAAGTTACTTAGCCTGGATCTTTTATGCCCAAGGTATTGTCTAGCTGACTGAAAAGGCCTTTAGAAAAATAGATTTCTGTAGTTCAAATTTACCAATGGCATGTGTTTCTTGAATAAGGTATCTCTAGTTCTCCTTCACCAAGAATTTTTTTCCCTCAGATTTCAGAGACTATCCACATAGCCTGCCTAAGGACAAACTCCTCAGAATCTAAGCAATGAGTAAAGTGTCAAATTTCAGAACCAGAGATACCACAATTGCCTCTGGATCTATGTCTGGAACATGTATCTGCCAATGATATAGAGCAGAGAGACTTTCACAATACAAAAAGGAATGACAACAGCCTGATTTTATTTCAGCAGTGTATTTACTAGAACAAACACCACCCTAGGCCCAAAGGACTAGCTGAAGCAGCTGATACACTGTGTTACTTTTTATAACTCTCCTTTCCAGCATCATGCTCTACATATGTCCCATTCTATCAGGTCACATCAACTTAGGTCATGCCCAACACTGCATCTTACACCAGATAAATAGATTATCATGCAGAATATTGTTTTCTTAACAATGAAGTGGGCGTTGAAAAAATTTGTCTGATTGTTTAGGAAGGCAATGGTATTGCCACATTTCCCAAATGAGAAGCCTCCTGTATTCCATAATACAGCAAGCATTGTCTTATACTAGGTATAAGAATGAAATAAATATTAAAACTAATTATATAACAATGTCTTAAATGGTGGTGGATCTACTAACTTGGAAAAAGTATTTACAAGAACACTAACTGCACACTTTGGGGGAGATGATAGTAAAATAAGAGATTAATGGAGTACTTTATAAAGGACATTTGAAATGCCAGTACTTATTCAGTGTACTAAGTCTCTTTTGTACAGTATACTGTACTAGTTCTTTAGAAGAGGCAAAATATGACTGCAGATAGCTTACTATATAAGAAGAGCACTGGTTTTAATTAAGGATTTATTTATTTATCAAACACAAATCCCATGGCAAATAGTTTTATACTGTCTCTGTCAAGGCCTAGCAAACCATAGCCCAAGAATGGGGTCTAGTGTACCAGAATTTCCCTGGACTATTGAGTTTTTTGTTTGAATGTTTTCTCTAATTGATTTTGAACTACATGATACACATTGGTACAGGTTATAGAGGCATCACAGCCTGCACAACTAAAATGACTGCAGTCTGGCCCTTTAAAGAAAATATTTTCTGACACTTACATCTTTAAATCTCCAAAAATATCCACAGATGGATATCCATCTCTTATAATGAGAGTAATTGAATTTTGGAGATAGTGGACTTTGGTAAGTACCAAAGATTGAATTTGACTCTAAATTTGTATGATTAAAAAAAATCTATGTTCTTACAATTAACTCATGTATGGCAGTAATTGAAATACAAGGCAGAAAAAAAGAACCTTGCAGAGCCACAGAGAGATGGTTATTAGTGTTAAGAATAACAGGAAAATTTTCTGAGCCTAGAGAGATAAGGATTCTGAAGAACATATTTCAATATAATTTTTAGACTGAGAGCATAGGTGTGCTGTAGCTCAGTTGGTACAGTGTTTGCCTAGCATGGAAGAAGATATGCAATGAATCTCCACCTTCCTCCCCACACAAACACACACATACACACACACACACACGCTGAGATTGGTAGCTCATGCCTATAAGGATAGCAAGAGGTTGAGAAATTCAGGGTCATGTTCTGCTACATATGGAATTGGCTATATAATTTGGTCATATAATTGGTCAAAACCTTAACAGATATAATAAGATTGAAATAATTACTTGTACCTTATAAAATCACCATGGAATAAAGCTGGACTTCAACAACAACAGAAACAACAGAAAGCCTATAAACTCATGGTAACTGAACAACACTCTACTCAATAAGCACTGGGTCAGGGAGGGAATAAAGAAAGAAATTAAAGACTTCCTAGAATTCAATAAAAATTAAGGCATAACATAGCCAAACTTATGGGACATGATGAAAGAGGAATGTTCAGACCACTAAGAGTCTTCAAAAATAATTGGAGAGATCTCACACTAGCAACTTAAAATCATACCAGAAAGCTGTAGAACAAAAGGAATAAAACACACCCTAGAGAAGTAGATGTCAAGAAATAATCAAAGTCAGGGCTGATATCAATAAATTAGAAACAAAGAGAACATTACAAAGAATCAATGAAACCAATAGCTTTTTTTTTTTTGAGAAAAATCAACCAGATAGATAAATACTTAAGTGAACTAACTGAAAGGCAGAAAAAGAGTATCCAAGTTAACAAAATCAGAAATGAAAAGGGGGGACATAACAACAGAAACTGAGGAAATTAAAAAATCATCAGAACCTGCTACAGAAGCCTGTATACCACAAAATATAAAAATCTAAACTAATTGGATGATTACCTGGTTTTTTTTGCTTTATTTTCTTTTTTATTAGATATCTTCTTTATTTATATTTCAAATGTTATCCTTTTTCCTGGTGATGATTTTCAATATAGATTCCACTTACCAAAATTAAATCAAGATAAGGTAATCTATTTAAACATTCCTGTAACACTTAAGGAAATAGAATCAGTTATTAAAAGTCTCCCAACCTAAAAGAAGTCCAGGGCCAGATGGTTTTAGTGTAGTATTCTATCAGATTTTAAAAAGAAGAACTAATACCAATGTTCTTCGAATTATTCCACAATACAGAAAAAGAAGGAACTTTGTCAAACTCATTCTATGAGGCCACAGTTATACTGATATCTAATCAACACAAAGACTCAACAAAGAAAGAGTATTTCAGACCAATTTCCCTTATGAGTATTGATGTAAAAATGCTCAACAAAATACTTGCACACTGAATCCGGGAACATACATCAAAAACATCATCCAAAATGACCAAGCAGTCTTCATCCCTGGGCAGCAGGAATGGTTCAATGTATGAAAATCCGTCAATATAAACAAACTGGAGAAAACCCCACATTATCATCTCATTAGATGCTGAAAAAGCCTTTGATAAAAGCCAACAACCCTTTGCATACCTATATGCATTTAAGGCAATATACAACAAGCCAATAGTCAACATCAAATTAAATGGAAAGAAACATAAAGCAATTTCTCTAAATCAGGGACAAGACAAAGCTCTCAATCTCTATCTATTCAACATGGTGCTTGAACTTCTAGCTGGAGCAATAAGAAAACCAAAGAAGATCAAGGGGAGAACAATTGGAAAGGAAAATGTCAAAGCATTGCTATTTGCAGATGACATGATATAAATGACCCCAGAAATTCTACCAGAGAAATCTCATGGCATATATACCCCTTAAGTAAAGTAGCCACATACAAAATTAACTCAAAAAAAATCAGTGCACTTCTTTATATAAATCATAAACAAGGCAAGAAAGAATTTAGGAAAAAACAACCTTTATAATATCCCAAAATAATATAAAATATGATGTAACTCTAACAAAACATGGGAAAAACCTCTATGACAAGAACTTCAAGTCTCTGAAGAAAGAAATTACAAAAGATATCAGAAGATGTAAAGATTCCCCTTGCTTATGGAGCAGTGGGATTACCATAGTGAAAAATGGCCATCTTACCAAAAGCCATCTACAGATTCAATGCAATTCTCATCAAAATTCCAACACAATTCATTGCAGATCATGAATGAACAATATTCAATATCATCATAGAAATACAAACAAACAAATTAGGAAAGCTAAAGCAATCCTGTATAATAATAGAACTTCTTGAGGCATCACATCCCCAATTTCAAGGTGTACTACAGAGCAATAGTAACTAAAAAGCTAGATGATATTGACACTAAAACAGAAAAGTTGATCAATGGAATGTAATTTAAGACCCAGAAATAAACTCACATACCTCTGGCCACTTGATTCTTGACAAAGAAGCCAAAACTATAAAATGAAAAACTAAAGCATCTTCTACAAATGGTGCTGGTCTAACTGGAAGTCAGCGTGTAGAATTCAAATAGAATAGAATAGAATAGAATAGAATAGAATAGAATAGAATAGAATAGAATAGAATGGAATAATTCACCGCCCTGCACAAAACTCAAGTCCAAGTGGATCAAAGACCTCAACATTAAACAGAGAACATGTTAGCACAGGAAGCAACTTTCTGAACAGAAAACCAACACCTCAGGCACTAAGATCAACAATTAACAAATAGGACCTCATGAAACTGAAACACTTTTGCAAGGCTAAGGACAGCATCAATAGGACAAAGTGGCAGCCTACAGAATGAGAAGATATCTTCATCAACACTACATTCAGTAGCAGACTGATATAAAAAAATTATAAAGAACTCAAGAAATTAAAACCAAAAATCCAAATAATCAAAGTAAAAAATGTGGTACAGAGCTAAACAGAATATTCAACAGAGAAATGTTGCATGGTTGAGAGGCACTTAAAGAAATGTTCAACATCCTTGATTATCTGGGAAATGCAAATCAAATCAACTCTGAGATTCTACCATACACTGGTCAAAATCTAAGTTCAAAAACTCAAGCAACACTTCATGCTTGCAAGGATGTGAAGCAAACAGTGCAGTCCTCCATTGTTGTTGGGAGTGCAAACTTGTACAACCACTCTGGAAATCAATTTGGTTGTTTCTCAGAAAATTCTGAATAAATCTACCTCAAGACCCAATTATACTACTTCTGGGCATATACCCAAAAGGTATTTCACCATACCATAAGCTCAACTATGTTTATAGTAGCTTTATTCATAATAGAATAAACTGGAGTGAGTAAAGAAAATATGCTACATCTATACAATGGAATAATATTCAGCTATTAAAAACAAAGACAGTGGGTTGGTAACACCTTCCCTCCTCTTAAGGCCGTGTCTATCTACTGGAGGTAGGCTCTTTGAGTTCTCTCTCTCCACTGTTGGGCATTTCATCTAGGGTCACTCCCATTGAGTCCCGAGAGTCTCTCACCTCCTAGGTCTCTGGTACTTTCTAGACACAGAAGTCTTCCTGTCTAGAAGAACTGCAGGGACAAAAATGAAGAAGAGACTGAGGGAAAGGCGGTCCCATGGCCAGCCCAACTGGAAATCCACCTCATAGGTAGACACAAAGTCTGACACTATTATTGATGCCATGGTGTGCTTACAGGCAGGAGCCTAGCATGGCTGTCCTCTGAGAGGCACAGCTAGCAGCTGACTGATACAGATGTAGAAACTTATGTCCAACCATTGGAAGTTGGGGACCTCTATGGTTGAATTAGGGGGAGGATAGAGGAAGCAGAATAGGAGGACGACCCTGTAGGAACACCAGCAGTCTCAAATATCTCATATTCCTGGGAGCTCCCAGAGACTGAGCTACCCACCAGACAGCATGCACAAACTGATCTGAGGCCCATGACACATATATAGCAGAGTACTGTCTAGTCTGACCTCAGTGGGAGATGTACCTAATCCTTGAGAGACTTGAGGCCCCAGGGAAGAAGGAGGCCTGGTGGTGGAGGAACATCCACTTGGAGACAATGGGGAGGAGGAAAAGGATGAGGAACTGTGGGAGGGGGGACTGGGAGGGGGAGAAATGACTGAATTGTAAGTAAAATTTTTAAAAACTTATAGGAGAAGAACTTGGGCGCAAGCTCCACAGCCAGTCTCACAACACCCAGAGGAAGCTCTACTCCAAGGCACTGTAACATGCCCAGGATCAGAGGTGAGGAGGACACAACATCTGTCCCAACACCTAAAGTAACTGGGACCAGCAGGATCCAGGCACATAGGAACTCTATCAGCTCAGTGGCTCAGGTTGCTTCAGGTCTGTCTGGGCTGGCCAGTGCCCTGAGCAGACCTTGGGTGCACACTCTGCAGCCAGTCCCAAAACAGAGGAAGCTCTACCCCTAGGTGCTCTAACAAGTTCAGGGTCACAGGATCCCAGAGACAGCTTGACTCTGAGGAGTTTTGATACAACCAGGATCACAGGAAGGATAGGCTTCAGTCAGATTTAGCAAGGGCAGGTAGCACTAAAGACAACCAGATGGTGTGGGACAAGCATAAGAGTATAAGCAACACAAACCAAGGTTACTTGGCATTATCAGAACTCAATATTCCCACCATAGCAAGTCCTGGACACACCATCACAATGGAAAAGCAAGATTCAGGTATGAAATCACTTCTCATGATGATAATAAGGACTTAAAAAAAATAAATGGCACCCTCAAAGAAATACAGGAGAACACAGGTAAAGAGCTAGAAGCCTTACAAGAGGAAACACAAAAATCCCTTAAAGAACTACAGGAAAACACACTCAAACAGTTGAAGGAAATGAGCAAAACCATCCAGAATCTAAAAATGGAAATAGAAACAATAAAGAAA
>NC_045030.1:158717309-158755268 GCF_008632895.1 Mastomys coucha
AGGAGCAAAACTACACCCTAGAAGAAGCAAGAAAGTAATCTTTCAACAAATCCACACAAACGTAATTCTACCTCTTAAAATAAAAACAACAGGAAGTGACAATTATTTTTTCTTAATATCTTAATATGAAAACTAATATTCCCAACATATCCTAATCAATTGAAATCCAGAAATATGAGGAATTAGAAATTTGTTGATTGCCATCAAATGATCTCTCTAATTTGGTAATTGGAGAAATAAGTCCAATATTGTACATTCCATATTCACTTTCTGCTTGTTTGCTCATGCCAGTGTCTTGCTGTGTATCACATAATGGTCTTGAAATATTGCTTCTCCTATCTCAGCCTCTCTATTATTGTTTATTTCATGTTTTTACACTATACTATGGTTTTCAGAATAGCTTACATATTTTAAAAGTATTTATATACCTAAAAGAAATATAGACAATTAAATCGGGAGGGGGCTTGTAAGAGAACAACAAAGAGTGAGACTGAATGCTTTGCTCATCATTTGTAACTCTTGTATCAAGTTACCACATTAAGAGCCAAGTTCTTAAGCTCTACTAAATACATAGACAGAACCACCAACCAGAGGGCATATAGGGGCTAGACCTAGTCCCCCAATTTATAGCAGATGTACAGCTTGGTCTTCCTGTGAGTCCCCTACTAATTGAAGTAGGGGCTGTCTCTGATTCTGTTGGCCTGCCATTGGATCCCCTTACACAACCTAAACAGCCTGATTAGACCTCAATGGAGGATGTGCTTAGTCCTGCTGGGACTAGATGTCCCAGGGTGCAGTAGTTCCCAAAGGGGGTTTCCCCTTTTTTAAGGAGAAGGGGAGGAGGTATTAGTGGTATTTATAAGGGCAGGGAATGGAAGGAGGGGTCTGTACTTGGAATGTAATGTGACTAAAAATAAGTAAATTATATTAAAACATAAAATAGAAAAGGACAAAACAGCAGCCCAAAGAATGCCAAAAGATCTTTACCAACAGAGGACTGATATTCAAAATACATAAAGTACTCAATAAATTAGACACCAAAAACCCAAATAACCCAGTTTAAAAATGGAGAACAAAGCTAGGACAGAATTACTAAGGGAAGAATCTCTAACGGCTGAGAAACACTTAAAGGAATCTTCAACATCCTTAATCATCAGGGAAATGCAAATCAAATGATTCTGAGAGTCCATATTATACCTGTCAGAATGGCTAAGATCAAAAACACAAGTGAGAGCACATCCAAGAGAGGGTATGGAGAAAGAGGAACACTCCTCCATTGCTGTTGTGAGTGAAAACTTATCGAACTACTCTGGAAATCGACAGTTTCTGAGAAAATTGTGAATAGTTGTACTTCAAGACCCATCTATACCAATCCTTGGCATATACCCAAAAGATACCCCACTATTCCACAGGGATACTTATTCAATGGTGTTCATAGCAGCTCTATAAGTAATAGCCAGAAACTGGAAGCAACCTACATATTCCCTCAACAATTGAAGCGTGGATGCAGAAAATGTGGTACATTTACATAATGGAATAGTCATCTACTATAGTGAAGGACATCATGAAATTTGCAGGCAAATGGATGGGACTTGAAAATATCATCCTGAATGAGGTAACCCAGACCTAGGAAGAGACATATTGTATGTCCTCACTTTTAAGTGGATATTAGCCATAAAGTACAGGATAACCCAAAGAAGCTAAGAAATATGGAGTATCCAAGGGGAGGAGGAGACACTTGAATCTCACTGAGAAAGGGAAATAGATTATATATAGGTGATGGATACAGGGAGGGGATTGTGTGGGGAGAGGATTATGGGATAGGAATAGGTGAGAAGAGGTGGGGGGAGAATGAAGGGAGTAAGAACTAGGAGAGGGAACTGAATAGAGGGGAAAAATTTCTTGGATGATCTAGAAACATAGAACAAGAGAAACTCCCAGGAATCTTTGAAGGTGATCCTAGCTAAGACTCCTAGCAATAGGGCATATGGAACCTGAAATGGTCATCTCATGTAACCCAACAATACTTTCAGTGGAGGGATGGGGACACCAATACCCCCAACAAAATTTTGACCCAAAATTTGTCTTGCTAACAAGATGTACAGGGAAAAGATGGAGCAGAAATGGAAGGAATGACCAACCAATGACTGGCCTAATTTAAAACCCATTCCATGAGAGATAGCCAACCCCTAAGACTATTCTGCACCATCTTTCTGCTATACTTCCAGAGAGGATCCTGTTCTCTGAGAGGCTTCATTTAGCAGCTAATGGAAACAGATGCAGAGACCCATATCCAAATATTAGGCAGAGCTAGGGAAATTTTCTGGAAGAGGGGAGGAAGGATTAAGAAGCCAAGAGGCTAAGGACACCACAAGATCACTTACAGAATCAACTACCTGAATCAGATCCTGAGCCCATAGGATCTCACAGAGACTGAACCACCAAACAAAGAACATGCTTGGGATGTTCCTAGCCCCCTACACATATTATAGATGTGTCACCTGCTTTTCATGTGGGACCCATAAAAATTGGAGCAGGAGTTGTCTATAACTATTACGTGCCTTTGGATCCATTCCGTTTAAGTGGTCTGTCTTGTCTAGTCTCTATAGGAGATGAGTCTAGTCTTACTCCAACTTTTACGCCAAGGCCAGTTGATATCTTTGGGAGGCCTCTCCCACTATGAGGCAATAGTAAGGGGGATATGGTGAAATGGGAAGAAGAGGGAGGGTCTGGGAGGAGAGGTAGGAGGAGAAGCTGCAATCAGGATGTAAAGTCAATATATAAATTAAAGAATGAATAAAAGAATAGCTGAAATGAGAAATAACATACTATGGTTCATGGTAATTAGACTGAAGAATCTATAAATTTGTTTATTGAATACATTTGCTTAGGTGTTTATATAATACCATCATCCCTTGTCCATAAACAAGCTGGGTACATTTTTGTTGTCAAGAATCACACTTATTAGACCATGAAACATTATGAATTCAGATATTTAAGATTCAAACAATAAACAATAAACCACAGTCATATATACATAAAATCCTGTCCTGAAGAATCAGGTATCTATAGGCCTTGAGAAATGAAGTGATAAAACTAACAGCTTACCTAATGCTGTAGAGCACTTTGCCATTTTTAGAAATCCGCAGCAACTTGTTGTCAGTGGTGACATCATGGAAATTGGCACCTTTCTCATTGGCAAAGAACAAATCTGGCTTCCAAATAGAATCCAACATCGAGGGATCCAAATCCAGGGAATCATCTGGGTACTCACTATATGCCAGCCGTGAATCGTTCCACTGCTGTCTCAGAAAAATGTTCACTCGGTAGTCCTACAGAGATGTCATATACAAGAGCCACTTATTGCCCACCCTGGCTTAAGAAATCTATTTAAATTTCTTCTCACCTTCTTTCTGTTTTGATATAGCCTTTTTATCTGGTCAAACAGGTCACTGTCTGCTTTGATCAAAATAAAACACTCAGCTCTACTAAGATTTGGGGTTGGAAGGATGAAGGAAAAAGATTCAACCAAATCAGAACACCAATTAAACAAGTTGACCTTCTTGATCTTTTATGCTTGAATTATTATTTCTTGGTTGAAATTATATTAAATGAAGATGATCTTTCTGTAGAAAAAGGCAATGATAAATACGGAAGTTGGTGTGTGCAGTGGTAGATTAACAAATAAACCTGGTTCATTTTCTAAATAAGAAATGGCATGATTTCTGAACCCTTTTTCACCTAGATGCTATGTACAGAAGAAAACTCACTCTGTAATTTGGGAGTGAAAATCTTATAAACCCATATTATGATAGACCAATATTCTTAAAATCTTAGAAACATTAAGACACTTCTTGTTGACAAAATGGCTCCTTCACAACTAAGTACTTTCAAAGCTCTTAGATATTTCACTGAATTCCCTCAATGTGTTATGTCTACAGTAGACAGCCTGATGCTTCTTCAAACAGAAATTGTTCATGTTTTTTCCCATATGAAAACTTTCAGACAAAGATTTTCACCCTTGTGGGAGCCTCAGGTCAAACCTTGTCTTTCCTACTTGATCCAGGTATTTCCTTAATCAGCTTGCAACTGTAACTTCTTTCTTGGGGGCTTGTGTTCAAAGACTTTTAGGTTCATGGAAGTGCTTGCTAACTTGATGATCTAGATTCTGAGGCATCATCAGGAGTCCCTAGTCCATAATGACTGTGGCTTCACAGTTACTCATTCCTGTCAGTTATGGTTATTAAAGGTGTGAGACATCTTCATTTATTATTTTCTCCTCTTACCTTTCATTTAAGCCCTGTTGACTTCATCTTCACATCCTTGCCATTTAAATATTTTTGACCATAGTTTTCCTTTAATGGTGATTATTTTGTCTTGACTTACTTGAAAACTTTCTACTTTAGCTTCAAAAAATCACAATACCCTTATTTGTAAGCAAACATATATGATTGTTCAATCTGCTAAGTACCATGGACACCGCTGAAGGATGGGCTATTTTGATTAATTCTCTCACAGTCAAAAGAAAACAAAAGTTTTAGAGATGAGGATATACTAACCTATTATAATTTCTATGCCAATTTTAAAACTACAGACTACTGGTAACCAATCTAATAAAACACTTTGAATGTTATAATTGTTTGGAAAGGTGCCTAATGTATGCTGGAACTGGCTAAAACTCAAATAGCTCAAATTGCAAATAAACGATCAACCATGAGATCTTTTGGAAAGCCTGCATTATTAAAAGTAATTAACTAAGGCTTTCCACTGTATTATCATTAACATTCTAACTTGAAGAGGCTTAGAAGGTGACATTTATTTGGATTTTTTGCACAGCAAATCTTTAAATCAGAATTGATGCCTTCAATAAGTACTCCGACCTGACAGCTAAATCGCTGTCCCAGTGAGAGACAAAGTGAATGGGAGGACCTCAACCTTCTCATTGTTCATTTTGGGAGTTGCCCAAAGAGACCAGAGAACTGTGGTCAGAAAGAAATTATTAGCAGTTCAGTGTCTATTTGGGAATCGGTACTATTAAAGCATTAGAGATTTGTGTGAATAGTGAGCAAGAAAGCCTAATTAGTAAAAATTAAAGAAGTGGCAATTAAAAACGCAACAACAACAGGTTCATGTTTGTGTTGGGTGCATGTGACATGCTCTTTAGATTGTCCAAGGAAGGAAATGAGACCTTTCCAGTTTATGGTGCCTTTTACTTTCCTAGAGTGAAAATACATTCTTAACAGAATTCTTGGCTGGTGGGGAAAGTATAGATGCTTGTTTCAATTGCAAAAAGGAAAGAAGAGGCTCTCCTCCCCTACCAAATCTAGAGATACTCTAATTCTAGAAAGTGGGTGCAGCTGGACATAAAAGTGAAAGAGTTAAATATTAAACTATTCAGAGAACAGCAGCCCCTTCACAGGGATGTATTTTAGCGTACAAATGGCATGAGAAGCCAGCAAGAAATCACTGGACAACAAAATCACAATTATAGTATCCTTGTTATCCTCTTGTACTCCTGAGATAATTTAACCTTGTCTACTGACCCACCTAGGGGATATTAAATTGGTGACATGCTATGTTTAAATGATGACTTTTAAGAAAAATATCTCAACATATGTTTTTATACAAAATTCCCATGAGTGTTCTCCTGTTTCTTGGTTATCTATTTTGAATTATATATCAAGAAAAATGTGAAGTATTTCTTTGTAATATTTCAATTTTTAGAAGAGAAACAAGACCATTGATTGTCTAAAGTTCATTTAAAATAAAAATTTCACTATGCATAAATACAAGTAGGCATAAAGGGAATATATTTGTATCCAATGATTACATATGACATAAAATATATATGAGACCTTTTTAATTATAACTAGATATTCTTTTGGATATGTAATCACTAGGATTTATCTATGATTTTGTTTATACTGAAATACACTATTCTAAAATAGATAACAGCCCTTAAAAGTATTTAAAATTTTAAAGTATTAAAAGGTATCATAAAAAGGGACATCCAAGGAGAAATTAGGTTTAAAAAAAAGAAAAGTTTTTACAGCTATGCCTGTGTAATTAATTCTTCAAGTTAACTATAATTTTCAATGTATGATAATTATTTGGCACACATAATTTATCAATATATTATTTCTGTTTATTTTCAAATAAACTCATGATCTAATAAATAGCATAGTATAGAGTATTATGAGCATTATAGTATACTCATAATAGAATAGTTGTATAATTCTGTAGTCTTTCTTGGACTTTTCTCCTGCTTCCAGGCTCAATAAAATATTAAAGGGAAAGTAAATACTGAGAAACATGTTTAAATGCAGATGATTTTCTCTTTTACACTGCCTGTACTTGCTAAGGACAAATTCTACTTCAAATAAATGGCATATTTCCTTCTACTAAGATTTGTTTCTATATTATTGACTCTCTGAGCATTGGATAAAGCAATAGAAACATTTATATTATATATGTGGATATATTTCATTTAAAAATAGTATACATATATAAACTGCATAATCTTTATTATGATCTTAACACTGGAAATATGAGTCCCTACATTCCATAATAGTCTTTTATGTCAAATTTAGAATTTTTCAAGTTTTTTTCTGATCTCTTGTAAAGCAAGGCTTATTCCATAGACATTGGTGCATTAGGTTGAATTATTTTCTACTACTATACCGAACTCTGAATTTGTACATAAAGATGACCACTTTATCCCATAAATATACATATCAAACCTAAACATTACCTCTTACTGCTTGATATATGTGCAATTTTAATCTAATATAAATTATATATAAATATATAATATAAATTTAACCTAAATAAATTATAATCTAATATAAATTATAATATAAATTAAATATAATCTAACTATAAATATATCAAATATGACAATACAACTCCTTGATTCTCCATAATGCTTATATCACATTTTGGTTTTTAATCCTGCCTACAGTCCAAAAACATTTTCATAATCTCAAAACTGTATTAGTTTTAATGCATGAACTTGCATTTTAAATTATCATGGTAGGGGGATGCTTTATGATGAATGTGGACATAAGGATTTCATTTTTAATTTAGAGAGCAAATTCATCTTATGTATCAGCTTAACAGAATATTGAGTTTATGGCAATGTATTGATTATTCTCTAAGATGTTAGAAATAGGAAACATAATAATATGCTATCTCTTATTAGTTAGCATCTTCTTGTGACATGCTCATTCAATGACTGAATTAAAGGAAAGTGCCACTTCTTTCGAAGTGGGCATCCATGTCAGTCTCTGTCTTCTCTGAGTTTCTAAGGAAGGCAATTTCAAATTAGTGGCAAACTATCTCCTAGTATTGCAGTAGGAACAGAAAAAATATTTATGTATTTTTATTAGCTATTTCTCACATTTCTTAAATATGTGAAGACTCAGAATCTACAATTGGGGCATTGGTAGTCTATAGGTGCCTCCAGACCCAAGTCATACAGAATCCACTGCCATCTCTCTAGGCAGTCATTTGAAGATGGAAAGAAAGCTTATCATTTCCATTTTATGATGCCCCAGTCGTTGGGAGAGTGGCATACAGCTGGTATGAAATACCTTTGGTGGTTACTTATCTTGCTAATATTTTCTATTTCTGCCTCAACCTTAAGAAAGAAGGGGTGGTAAATATATTCCTTGTCCTGCAAATTCAATTGTCATCATCAACTAAAAAAAGGGAGAAAGAAAAAGGGAAAGGATAAACTAACATTTCTAAAACAAAATATATCCTGTCTCTGTATATATCCCTTCCTAGTTTCCTACATCTTTAAGACAATACAAAACTGTCTTCTGAACAATCATAGTACAGGGTCAAACAGCAACCAATCCATGTGCCTCTTAATGAACAAATACACATATTATTGTGTAACATATTATTATGATGATCCATAAAACTATTCCTTAAAGAAACAACAATATACTGTTCTGTGAGTGAATAACTACAATACTTGTATCAAAGAAGGAAGCATTTGTATTGATTCTGTAAATAAACCAATACTTTGTTAACAAACAGCAGCATTAACCATAAATTAGTGTGATTTCATTAACCATGGGTGGGGTGGTTGTATAGTACCATAAGAGAGTTGACAGAAACAGATCATCATCACCTCTTTTTGTTTGTTTGTTTGGTTGGTTTTTGAGACGGGGTTTCTCTGTGTAGCCCTGACTGTCCTGGAACTCACTCTGTAGACCAAGCTGGCTTCGAACTCAGAAATCCGCCTGCCTCTGTCTCCCAAGTGCTGGGATTAAAGGCATGTGCCACCACTGCCCAGCTTCATCACCTCTTCTTTAGAAACAACCAACCAAAATAAATCCTTCAATAATGCTACTTCAGTCACTGTAGGAAAATGAGGTTTATAGAAACAGAGGACAATAAATATGATCAAAAAAGCAGTTTAGATGCATTCTCGGGAAAAATAGTTCCAGACATTGCAGATAAATCAAAACTTTCATCCTCAGGAAACAACGCTAGTTGATGTCCTCCATTACTCTATTGAAATGCATAGAAGTTAAAGTTCCTGATGCAACTAAAATTAGTTGAGATTCTGTTTAATTTTTGAGCAAATTTTGTGAGCCAAATTTTGGGGAAGTATCAGCAAATTTATTAATTGTAGAAACCTGGAGTTTTGGAAAAGTAAGGTTGGGTTATGACAACATGTGTGCATGTATTAGGCTAAACATTTATAACCTCTTAAATCTTAGTTTTAAAATTCTCCAAACAAGATAGTATTTGATTATGAGGAAACAGCAAGAGAGCTTTCAAGAATGGGAAGACACAAAGATCAACAGTCTCTAATCTTAATGGTTCCCTCACCAACACCAATGTGCTGTTGTCACCTTATTCTTGGGCTTCCAGCCTCCAAGACTGGAGAAATCAATTCTGCTGTTTATAAACCATTGAGTTTGTGTTACTTTGTAGCCTGACCCAATTAAGACAAGTTGAATCAGGTGGACACTGAGGCAAAGCTTCAGTTCTCTTGGAAGCCAGGAAAATTTTACAATATTTTTCACACTATTATTAATAAAATATATATTTAGCTACGAATGCCTTAGATCCCTGGTTGGCAAGTTTGACCCAGTCTATTTTTGCAAGTAAAGTTTTATTGGATTGCACTCACATCCATTTGATCACTATTAGAATGGCTGTTTTCATGCCCAAAGGGCAAAGTTGAGTAGGCATGAGAGAAACCATCTGGCTCCCAAGGTCTAAAGTATTTACTGTCTCTCTATAGGAAGCATTTGCCAATTCCCACCCTAGGTGTCATGAGATTTTCATCTTGAACATAAATATGATGAAATTTTTTGTAATTTTTTTAGTTTCATATCAAAGCCATAAGAAAACATTATGTATGTATGTTTTTCAAAACCAAAAGAAGCTTGTCATTATATCAAAAGCTAATAAGTGAAATAAAAGAAGCACACTATACAACACTCTTTTAAACATGCAATTTGATCTGCCTTACACAGCAGAGAAACAGGCTGCTGATGTTACCTTTGAGCAACAGTTTCCTTTTTTTCCCCACTGAAAACGTGACCCAGGACACTTAGTAAGTGGTCAGGAAGCACCTAAGCATCCCATTTACTAAACAACTCTCTAAGTCTTAGAAACTGAGGAAAATTGAGTATACATAGCTTTCATTTTCATCTCCTTAACTGTTTAGCTTCTTGTATTCATGAACATGGAAAAGGTGCATATTTACATTTTTGATTGAGAGTAAAATGCAATGGGGAGATTTAATCAAGGCAACTTAGGAGTCTAATTAATGCAATCAGCATTAGGTCGTGCAAATATGGTCATTGAATGCCATCGTGTAAAGCTGGTCACAGTGGGCTACTGGAAACACTGTCCCTCTTTTAAATGTAAAGCAAAAGAAATGACAGAAACTGCGTGTCAAGCCTAGAGTTGTGTTTTTCTGTTCATGTTTTGTTTTGTGTTTCTTGAAACTCTATCAAAAGTAGCTTATTTAGGTAAAATTCTTAATGTACTACGAATCTTCCTAAAAATCTTACTTCTGGATGATGCTGCTTCAGAGTAATGTCAAAATAGGTAATATATATATATATATATATATATATATATATATATATATATATATATATTACATTTTATGTTTTGCCAATAAAGCTGACTAACAGAGGTAAATTAATTCTTCTTAGTATCAAAAACATCACAAAGTACAGTAATTCACTAAACATGATCTTAGAAGCCTAGAAGAGAAAATCCACTAAAAATCTTTTTTATTTCTCAATGACATCGTATGTTCAGTTTTCTCCTCTTAATATTTTGTAGGATTCTCTTAGTATTAGAGAGTATAATACTCGGTCAAATTCAACTACAATTTCATTTTGGTCTCATCCAATAATGTTGCTATACAATTTAATAACTATGTAAAGTAGGAGCAAGCAACTAAATAAACCATGCAGAGTCCAAGGAAGAATCTCACACTAGATGTAATCTCCATGCTGTAATCTAGAGTTATGTGAGGTTTAGCAAATGATCTCATGGTCTGGGTCATTGGCAACATGGCCATTTTATTGATAAGCTATCTTAGTACATTGTATAGTGCTTGAATGTACTTAAAATGCATGTAAGATTTTTGCACTATATATCTTTAATGAGTATTTTATTATGTTTATGTTTTCAAATCTATTAATATTTTGTGTAATTTCTGTGAACTTGATATTACCTTCTATTGCCAAGAAAATTATGTGTACAAATATGAACATGGGTGTGTATATTTGTGCTATTCTGGATCTCTCCTTTGTGGTATCATAAATATGCAATGGACAGGCTTGATGTTTTCCCAGCTTTTGTAATAAGTAAAAGACTGACAATGACAATCATGTGTCAATCTTTAAAAATATATACTTATGAAACATTGGAGATGTACATATTTTAATACTCCTAAGTATACACCATATTTATTGCTGCTCATTCTGACAAACATAACAAAAATTAAATGTTTACAAAATTGCTCTGGAGTAATAGGTTAAAGATCATTGGGTTTTAAATTGTAGCTCTTTGATAAATGACTTTTTGAAATGAAGATGTAGAAATGTCTGATTATAGAGGATGGTGACCTTAGAGATTGGCACTCAGTAAATGTCACATAAATATACAATAATGCTGTGATCCCATATCCCATTCCTTCACACGATGGCTTCAATGCTCAGTCCCACTCACCATTGTAGTTTCTGCTATTGACCCAAAGCTGTTGATAAATATGTTGCAGGTAACATTTACAGGAGGCCCTGTAATTTGAACAATAGAAAATTTGACAGGTTGTGTTCATGGCATAATTGAGTCACGCTTTTCTCTTGCCAGTGGCACTGTAGCACTTACCATTGTGGTTTCTGTGACCGATCCAAAACTGTTGATAAAAATATTGCAAGTAACGTTTACTGGAGGACCTGCAGAATGCAATAAAAATATTGCAATAGACATTGAAGCAACATTACAGCTCCATCAACATCTGTGGTTAGAGACGTAAACAAAATGAAAATGATGATGAGACTGCAAAGAAAAAATTAACCCAGAAGTGCATGATAACTTCCCACTAGTATTTTGAGTAATGGCAATTAAATAATGATAACTTACCTCCAAAGAGTTTTGAATTTGGAAAATATAAGCTCAGATCATTTAACAGAATTCATCAGCATAAGTTTTTTTGACTGGCCATTTGGTTGACTACTTTTCTTTAATCCTTAGATCATCAATATTTTAGGCATTACCAACGCTGATGATCAAATCTGGATCATTGGATCAACATAGGCCTGAATTTGGGCTTCCAGATGGACCTGGATAATTTCTCTTTAAATAAGTATGCTACTCTGATTCTTACAATGCC
The DNA here is from genome assembly GCF_008632895.1 of Mastomys coucha. Lineage (NCBI taxonomy): Eukaryota > Metazoa > Chordata > Mammalia > Rodentia > Muridae > Mastomys > Mastomys coucha. Next base: position 158,729,191 of record NC_045030.1, read on the forward strand.
TCTGAATTTACTCCTTTGCTTTCATATATACTATGATGCTTGGATAAATACACACATGTATGCACGCACACACACACACACACACACATACACACACACACACACACACACACACACAAACAAAAAAAAACCCTGTGTACAAAAATGCAAAACAAACTAAACCAACTAATATTCAGATATAAACACTGGCAGAAATGTCATTTAATACCTATACTATTGCCAGAGTAAATTAGGTGCAAAGCAAAGATTGCCACATTTTCAGTGTACTTTGATCAAAATAAGAATTTATACATCTCTTCAGAGATGATGATCCCCTGTTTATGTTCTCTTTTGTTTTGTTTTTCCTGTGGAATACATTTAGTGTCTCCATGGACATTTCCCCCAATGCTTTCTGAGATAGGAAAACCCTGTTGCAATCCATCTACTCACTCATTGTCTTTCCTCAACAGAAATGCATTCCTCTTCACTTGACAAATTCTCCTCAGCTGAGTCGAGTAACACTCTGTTTGGCTATGTACACAACTAACCAGGAAGCTGAATGAAGGAATTTGGCACTGAAGGAGTTTGGCAGCACCATCAGAGGCTGCTAGGGAAAAGTCTTTTTGTTTTCCCTGGTTGTACAGTTCTATCACAAATCTATTTTCTGCTAGTAAGAAATAAACTAGACCACATAGAGGCAACTTAAGAGAATTTGTATGCTTACTTTATTCCTTCCTCCACAATGAAATACATCATTTTAAATTGGCTTATTGGATAAATTTTATGAATTTTATAAAGCAAAATAGAAAATAAATGGTAGGAGGATAAGAACATTAAAAAAAAGGAAAGCCGTTTCAAAATGCTCATCAAACTCACATTACACTGTTATCACATTTTAAATAAGAAACTTAAAACTATACATCTTTGTTGTCAATGTGTTACATATTATCTATTCATCCAATCTACACAATTAGCTTGGAAACATTCATAAGGTTGTGTCATATTAGAATTGTTTTTTTTGTCTTTCATGCTAAGTGTCACTGTGGGCATGTTTCTGGAACCTAAAATACTTTTAAGCTAGTAAATTCTAAGCACATTAACATCATCAAGTTTAAAGACCTGGGGAGATAACAATGCTTTTCCTGAAAAGTCCAAGGACTCAAGTTCAATCCCCAGGAACCACAATTTTTAAAAAGCTAGTTGTATTGGCACATGCTTGTAACCCTAGCACCAAGGAAATGGAGATAGGCAAGCTCCTGGGAACCCTTGGCCAACTACCTCTAACATACTTTGTGAGTTGCCTGCCAGTGAGAGACAATGCCTCAACAAAAGTAGATGACACCTGAGGAACATCTGAGCTTGGCCTTTGTCCTTAAGATGCATACACACACTCATGAACATGCACACCCACATTGCTTGCCTTAATCTTCACAAGAGGCTTTTTATTATTTTTATTAGATATTTTCTTTATTTACATTTCAAATGATATATCCTTTCCCGGTTTCCCCATTGGGAAAAAGAAAACCCTATTCCCCCCAACTCCCTGCTCACCATCCCACTCTCTCCCGCTTTCTGGCCCTGGCATTCCCCTATACTGGGGCATAGAGCCTTCACAGGGCCAAGATCCTCTCCTCTCATTGATGACCCACTTGGCCATCCTCTGCTATACATATGCAGCTGGAGCCATGAGTCCCACCATGTGTACTCTTTGGTTGATGGTTTAGTCCCTGGGAGCTTTGAGGGTACTAGTTAGTTCATATTGTTGTTCGTCCTAAGGGGCTGCAAACTCCTTAGCTTCTTGGGTCCTTTCTCTAGCTCCTTTATTGGGGATCCTGTACTCAGTACAATGGATGGCTGTGAGCCTCTACTTCTGTATTAGTCAGGCACTGTCAGAGCCACAAGAGGCTTTTTAAAAACTGCTGTAGTAAATACATTACATTTCTTCCTCTTTTTTTTTTCAGGTGTTAAAGAGTTTTAATAACAAAAGATGTTAAAGTTTTGAGGAAACTTGAGTCCTTTTTGTCTAATCAACTGGCACTTTTCAGTTATTTTTTTTAAGATAAATTTTGAAACTTTATTTGTAGGTCTTCAGTCTACAGTTGTAAACATTTAAGAATCAGAGACCATCAGGGAGACACTATCCACACATTTTTTTTGGTCATTAACATCTGACCGCTTCAGTCCTGAGCATTTCATTTAAAGTGAATTCACATTTACAGATACAAACTTGAGTAAAATGTGTTACTGTGAAAGCAAGGGATTAACATATATGTGTAGTAAGAACTAAAACACTGAAAGCTCAGTGTGTGCCAATGAGCACTGTATTTCATCCCGCAATGAGTAGGTATTATTCTGTTGTCTATATTACAGATAAGGAAGACTGAGGCATAAAAGCAGTTAATTTTTAACTGTCAACTTGAGACAACCTAGAATCAGTTGGAAAAAAAGTGTCAATGAAAGTACTGAGGTGGACCTAGGAGCATGTCTGTGACTGATTGTTTTGACTGCATTAATTGTGGGAAAACACCTACATGTATAGGTGATACCTTCCAATAGTAACCCCCAGAAAAGAAAGAGGGAATGCTTTTTGCTCACTTGGCCTTCATTCTTTTTTTTTTTATTAGATATTTTCTTTATTTACATGTAAATTTCTCCATTCCCAGTTTCCCCTCCAAAAAACAAAGAAACAAACAAAAACAACAAAAACAAACCCCTGTTGCCTCCCACTTCCCCATTTGGCCTTCATTCTTGCTTACTACTTTATCTATACCAGTGGTCTTCAACCTTCCTAATGCTGCAAGCCTTAAATACAGTTCCTCATGTTGTGGTGACCCCCAACCAAGATACTATGGTGGCTACTCCATAACTGTAATTTTTACTATTGTATGAATTATAATGTAAATGTCTTATATGCAGAATATCTGATATGTGACCCCCAAAGGGGTTGCAACTCACACTTTGAGAAACACAGATCTATACTTCTGTTAATTCATTCTGTTCATTGATATGAGGACCAACTTCCTCAACCTCCCAAGGTGGACTGAAGACCAGTGGCCCTCCAGAAATACTCCAGGTCTTCAGTTCCAGATTGGGACTGCTGAGAGAGACAAGGCCTAATGGATTGAACAACTATTAGCTTTGCAGTCTCTCTGGTATGAGATAGGCATTTCTGGATTGCTACAGCTGTATAGTGTGGTCAATCTAATAAATTCTCTCTTAATATATGTTCATTTTATAATTTCAGTTCCTCTACAGAACCATAACTGGTACATAAATTGATTTTTCTCCAGGTCATATCATTTATAACTAGCAGAAACTGCTTAACTTTAAGGAATTATTTCTTAACTACAAGGCTATGTTTTCTAAAGCTAATGGACATCTGTCCTAATTAGCTTCTATCCTAATGATGAGAAGGTACATAAATACTAACACTCAATCCATAATTTCTTTGAGTTGAAGGATTTGTTTTTAACTTTGCCTTTAAGAGTTATCCTACTGCTGGGCAGTGGTGACACATGCCTTTACACGTGCCTTTAATCCCAGCACTTGGGAGGCAGAGGAGACAGGCGGATTTCTGAGTTCGAGGCCAGCCTGGTCTACAAAGTGAGTTCCAGGACAGCCAGGGCTATACAGAGAAACCCTGTTTCAACCCCCCCCCCAAAAGTTATTCTAATACATGTGAATATATTTGCATGTTAATCCAATAATCTGATTAGACATTTTGATGGTTAAGAACATGCTCTTATCCATGATCACCAGTGAAATGATTATAGTCTTTACATGTAGGAAAGAAAAACTATTAACATCTGATTGATTTATAGAGCTGGATGAGAGTCAGAGAGTCAGACATAAAACAGAATATAATATCTAGGCCTTCTGATCACTCTCCTCTCCCAAATTCTTCCCTTTCTTGTCCCCATTCTCTCTTCTAAAATCCTCCTTTCCCTCCTATTCCTCTCACTCTCACTCCTTTCTTTACTTTTTTTCTCTTATTCCTAAGAGTTTCATCATTCTTTTCCCAACTTACTTGGCTCTGTGAATCCCAATGGGTATTAATAATACTGCTGGAATATTGTTTTCATACTCCTGTACCTGGGATGCTATTGCACTTATTTACCCCTCCATTAATTTATGCCAGAATTATTTTTGTACTTTCCAGTGTACATCCTATTGAGTTATTATGTACATATATATATACATATACATATACATACACATATACATATACATAACAACTTTAATTTCTTAAATTTTATTGAAGATGGATTTGTTAGTGGGTGTATTAGTCAGGGTTTCTATTCCTGCACAAACATCATGACCAAGAAGCATGTTGGGGAGGAAAGGGTTTATTCAGCTTACTTCCACATTCCTGTTTATCACCAAAGGAAGAACTGGAACTCAAGCAGGTCAGGAAGCAGGAGCTGATACAGAGGCCATGGAGGGATGTTCCTTACTGGCTTGCTTCTCCTGGCTTGCTCAGCCTGCTCTCTTATAGAACCTAAGACTTCCAGCCCAGGGATGGCACCACCCACAAGGGGCCCTACCCCCTTGATCACTAATTGAGAAAATGCCTTACAGCTGGATCTCATGGAGGCACTTCCCCAACTGAAGCTCCCTTCTCTGTGATAACTCCAGCCTGTGTCAAGTTGACACACAAAACCAGCCAGTACAGTGGGGTATAAGTGTGTGTGGGGGTACAAGCATACATGTGTGTAGGTCAGAGAATAGCCTTACATATGTTTCTCCTTTCATTTGATTCAGATTCTCATCATGGCCTGGTACTTCACCAGGTAGCCTAGACTATTTGGGAAAAAAGCTGCCAGGGATTCATCCATCCTTGCTTCCCATCTTAGTATTGCTGGGATCATAAGTTTTCTCTGTGCATGCTGTTTTCTATATTGAAAATTGTGCATTGAAATATATTGATGTGTGTTTCATATACTTTGGCATTCTTATGCATGTTATTAAAAAGTTCAATGGGCTTATGTGCTTTTAGATATAAATTAATGCTAACAATAGAGATAATGAGCCACTCAATATATACAACATGAACTAAGACCTGAATTTCATCATTCTGTTTTGTTTACTGTCATGGTAATGATAGGTTTGAGATAAATATTGTTTCAAAGAGGATGTTGAATAGAATCAGTTCAGGGTGGTAAATGCCATGATTCGGATTATTTGTAGAAGAGTTAGAAAGATAGCTAGTCAGTTAAAAGCACTTGATACTCTTGCAGAGGACCTGAGTTTTGGTACCAGCACCCACATCAGGTAGCTCACAGCTACCTGCAATGTTGACTACAGGAGATATAAACCCTCTTCCGTCTTCACATGCACAAACACCATAAGCACATGCACATGAATAAAAGTGATAAAAATTTAAGGAATATTTGTTGAAATAAAGACTACTATTTGGTTTGTATTTATTCTGTCCTCTTGGTGAAATGACCCTTTTATGAACATATGCCGTATTTTCTGCAAATATCCCTGTATTATTCATAATCACTTTAAAATAATCTTATTTATATAAACTTATATGTGTAATATAATGTGGGTTTATATTCACCACAGCTTTCTAAGCTAATAAGAAACATTACATAATTTAAATTACCTATGTTTTATTCAATTTATAGGTAAGCAACAAGAAGAAACCTTGTATGACACCAAGAGAATTAGTCATTAATGTTTAGTTTTGTCCCAGATATTTTCCAACATCACTTTTAGGTGAAAGATTACTTGCAAGAACAGAACAGTCTTTGAATTCCAAGATGAAAATGTCATGTTTTTTTGCTTCTGTCACAAATAGACAAGTATGGCATTTTCATTTTGCATTTCGTTTCTTGTAAATAATTTAACATGTCTTCAAGTATCACGATTGCCTTGGTGTAAGTCCCCTGTATGGAAGTGGAATATTAAATATATGTGGTTACTGCAAATAGAAGTTAAATTCCTTTAGAATGAGACTTTTACCTAACAGAAAAATCACTGCTGCTAGCTCAAGAGATAAAGAAATAAACTAAATCACAGATGAATTATAAAGATGTAGAGTTAAGAGCTAGAACTTTGGTATCTGGGCACAAGTAAACAGAGGTCAGAAGTGGACTATTTCTTAAGATATTTTTGTATGTTACATAGTGTGTTGATGCTTAAGAAAAAGGAAGACTTAGAAGATAAGTCTTCAAAGGTGAATAGTTTGTCATAGTGGCAATTACTTGGTGAGATACTTAAATCATATAATTTTAAAGAAAGTACTATTGCAGATCTCATCATCAGCAATAAAATATTCTAAGCAGTTATAATAACTTCATTGAAAATTCATCATGAATTAACTGTATACTATTGGTTATTCTATCCACAGTTTCATGAAGGACAAATTATTCAGAGGTAAAGAGCTAATAAATTACTGATTCCTATATCCTGATTAGTTGGTAAACCATTAGTTCAGGACCAGCTATATTGATAGAAATGAAAAACTTTCCATGTAGCGCAATAAATTACCTCATAATTTGTATTTCTTACTTCAATAATGAAATGATGGCATCTATACTTTCTTCCTACTAATGGCTACTGTACAAAGTTATAGTCCATGGACAGATAGGCAAATGTCTTAGCTCTATCTTAGAGAATTTGAAAATATGGGCAAATTGCTAACATTGTATGTTGTGGATTTCTCCATGGCTTAAAGAGGAAGAATAGGATGGGTTAGACCATTTTATGTTGGCTGACCACCATTTTGTTGTTTTGGCTTTGAGTCATAGTTTATTTAGTCTTGATGTATATCCCAAGGTTGCCCCAAAAGACAATGAACCTTCTGTCTCTGTCTTTAAATTTCAAGCATGATTTATCATGCCTAACTTTATGGTTAGCACTTATTTTTTATTAGATGTTTTCTTTATTTACAATATCTCCTTTCCCAGGTTCCCCTCCAACAACCAAACAAACAAAAAACAAAAACAAACAAACAAACAAAAAACAAAAAGAAAAGAAAAGAAAAACACTTTTAAGAAGGACCAACCCAGGAGTATCAAGGATAAATGAATTATCTTGAAAGAAATGTAGATAGACCTTAAGTCATAGTTATCAAAAGCAGATTGAAGCATGATAGCTCTGATTATTATCACGTATTGACTAAACAGATTGCAGAAACTCTCTTTACAATAGGATTAATGATAATAATTGTGAGAATTGGTAGTAATGTGTGGTGAGCATATATTTGCTCATTAAATAGTTGTAGCTATCAATAATAGTAATGTTTGCTATAAGAGTAATGTTTGCTATATTACTATTATTGTTATAACTTCCTCAAATTGTTGAAATATATCTATTCAGGAAGTATTTCACCCAACTCATTTATTTTATTTTTATGTATATGAGTATTTTGCTTTCATGCCTGGAGACCTCAGAGGTCAGAATGGACATTGGATTCCCTAGAACTGCAGTTTTGGATGCTTGTGAGGCACCATGTAGGAACTAGGAATTGAACTCTAGTTCCTCTGCAAAAAAAATATGTTTTCTTAGTGGCTGAACTATCTCTCTAGTCTTCCCTCCTCACCCCCAATAATTTTAATATCGAATAAACAGAAATCTTTAGATTACAATTTAGCAACCTCTAATGTTAATATTCACTAAAATGTTGCCAATCTTATCATTTTTTTCTCTCTTTTAACTGGAAACTCAGATATTATTTAACTTTACAGAATTTCCTGGCAAGAATCTACCACTCTTCATAACTTTATTGCTCCTAGAATTGTGTGTCATCTTTGTGTCTGGAAAATTCCTGTAACTACCATGGTTTTGAAATGCTTCTATATTTATTTTTAATAATATGTGCTAGTCAGCCTTGGTGACATTGGTATGTGGATCACGATCATTCTTGGTTGCAGTGAGTTTTCAGCATCACTGTAAAATGTTTACCAGCATCCCTACTCTCTATCCATTAGGTACCAGAACTCTTAGTAAAAAATTTCCCCATTAATTGCTAATGTTCACCCAAGACAAATTTTCTCTCAGTTGAGAACCATTATATTGTAAAAACTAAGGTAAATATAGCAAGCTGAGTGAAAGGGATATTCAAGGATCATGTGCTATATGATAATAAAATAAGCTACAGAATAGTCTTCTGTTTCTCCAAATACTCGTGCTATAATTAAAATATTTCTCAGGCATATAACTTTCTCATGACAATGTTTGACCTATTTTTAAATGATTTATAAATCTGAAAATTCCTATACAAACTCTAGGTATAAACAAGTTGGTATACCATTTCTCAGGGCTCGGATAGCTAGGGAGACCAGAAAGCAGAAACATTGTAATAGTAAGAGGGTATGGATGAGAGCAAGAAAAAACACGTCCCAGACACAACAGAACTGATGCACATATAAACTCATGGAGACCATGAAAACATTTACAGGACCAGCACATGTTCAAGCCAGACAAGGTCTCATTGCTGAGAGGGGAAAATGAACATAAGCTCCCATCTTTAACCAAGATGCCATCTCCAATTGACATCTGTTTGCCAAGGGAAATTAATTTTTTCCAATGGAGTTCCACTGAGTCTATAAATCATACTTAAAGGTAGGCCCAATGTCCAGCATAGATGCTCAATACAAAATGAATTCAATGGAATTTTTGCAGATTTTTGTCCCAATTTGCTTTGTTTGAGCAATTTTTTTCTTAGTAGTCTTTTACTTGTATATTATGGTTTCTGATTTTGTGTTTTTATGGTATGTGTACATGCATGCATACATATGTGTATATTTGTTGGTTCACCTGCTTGATTGTTTTCTAAAGAGAGAGGAAATGGGAAAGGGGTAAACTGGGTAGATGGAGGAGTGAGTAGGATCTGGGAGGAATTGGGGTTGATGATCAGAATACATTATGTGAGAAAAATTACTTTCAATAAAAAGAACTATTAGAAAAACGGGGCAGCATTATTAACCTCACACTTTGTTCATTATGTTTGTTCATTATGAAAGTAAATTATAAATTAAATTGACAGACATTTGTTGAAATTGATGTATTTTATACTTAAACACCTCCAGTCCCTCATAACATCAAGTAGTTGTTGAGTGCCCATTATATGTCATTACACTTGATCCTCTAGTTCTCTTTTATAATTAGTTGGTGAATTGTGGTGCTAAATAGGAGAAATCCAAGCATTACTGATGAGTCAAAAACAATTTTCAGAAAATCTCTTGAACCATTCCATAAGAAATGTCAGCTGAAACAAAATCCATGCTCCAAACCAAGCATTTCCAAGGGATGTTTTTCATACAAGTAATCTGTTGCCCTTTTGCTTGTTACAACATCATAGTAATCATAAAGTGGGTGTTAATGTTAGGGGAGATTTGGAGTGTGTTGTTTTGTTGTACAAGGTTGCTTTTATGTTTTTAAAGTCTTAGAAGTAAAATGGAACCTTTAGTCTTAAAGCAATTTGTAGATCTACATATATTTCTATTTATGTCATAAAAAAATGTCATCTGACAGAGTAGTGCTGAAAAACATAAGGTTCCTTCTGTCTTAGGATTGCTTCAGATAAAAAACAAAGATCTATTTGCCCTTAGAAGAACACAATTTTAAATGCCATTTTAAATCAGTGTAGAAATAAGGGGACCCTGAGAATTTCTCATGAGCGCAAATGACATTTCCTTTCATTTTAGAAAGTTACACAAATAGAATTAAACATGACTTTGACTTGTTAATTAAATCCTCTACTCTCTTGCAAAATGAATAGCAAGTTCATCAACTTCTTAGTACTGAACAAATTAAAAAATAGATTTTTGATATTAATAATTTGTAATGAAGAAATTATGCTGTTCTTTGGGTTGTAATAATAATCCATGGAAATGGTCCATACATATAGACACATTTGCTTCCATGTTTGGTGCACTTGTTCTTTGAAATCCAATGACATTTTCTTTTCTTTTTTTTTCTTAATAATTTTTTGTCATTCAATCTTAATATCATATTTGTTGGCCTTTCTAAAATCCTATACCCTTTCCCATGATGTGTTATTCTCTAACATTTTTAATATTTGTCTAAGTTTTTGTAGCACACTTTATACAGGTCATGGCTTGTTCTTGACTCACTGGTATGTTCTGCTGTGTACTCAGTATAATTTTGATCTTACAGTAGGCACTCAATAATGCATGTATTGACCAAAAATATGAACCTCTCTGTGAGGAAAAGATCAGGAACTGCATTTATCTTTTCACCTTCAAAGGGTAATTCACTGGAAAGGTAATCTGCAGAGCTTAGTAGTGACATGAGTGCATAGCTTGTGGGCTATCCCAAGCTCAATTTCTAGCTATCCACTGGTCAAATAATTAATTTAAATCAGTTGTGTTCCTGGGAGCTCTGGGGGTACTGGTTGGTTCATATTGTTGTTCTTCCTAAGGGGCTGCAAACCTCTTCAGCTCCTTTGGTCCTTTCTCTAGCTCCTCCATTAGGGACCTTGTGCTCCGTCCAATGGTTAGCTGAGAGAATCTACCTCTGTATTTGCCAGACACTGGCAGAACCTCTCAGGAGACAGCTATATCAGGCTCCTGTCAGCAAGCACTTGTTGGCATCCACAATAGTGTCTGGGTTTGGTGACTGTATATGGGATGGATCCCACAGGTGGAGCATATATAGCAGAGGATGTCCTTTTTGGACATCATTGGGAGGAGGGGCCCTTGGTCCTGAGAAATCTCGATGCCCCAGTGTAGGGGAATGCCAGGACAGGGAGCGGGTGTGGGTGGGTTAGTGAGTAGGGGGAGGGGATGGGATAGGGGGTTTTCAGAGGGGAAACCAGGAAAGGTGGTAACATTTGAAATGTAGATAAAGAAAAAACCTAATTTAAAAAAAAAAGGAAAAAATCAATTGTGTTATCTTAGCCCACAAGTTTATAGAAGAATTCTATGATGTCTCTCCAAAACTCTCAACAGAATGAAGGAATTATGATAGAGCATGAGAATCGCCAATGCAAAACATGAAATGTACTCCTTGGAAGCCTCTATTGAGCTTCTCTGTTTGAGGTGGGGAATAGAAAATTTTATGCCTGTTGTTCTGTCCAACAGTACACTCTGGAATAGCATTAAAAAGTTATTAAAGTCTTAAAAGCTGTGTTTAATACTCCATGCTATACAGTATTTGACAACTTAATTTGGAGGCTACTTAATTATTCTGGGCTCCAGTCTCCTCAGTTTTAAAAGATGAAATTCTTTACTAAATCCCCAGTTTTGCTAGGAGACATGAACAAGATTATGTGCATAGGCTTGGTGGTGCTGGTACAGACAGTTCTTTGAGTTTGAGGCCAACTTGGTCTACAGAATAGAATAGCCAGGGATACACAAAGAAGCTGGGTCTTGACACTACCAGCAGCACCAAAGGATCCTGTGCAAGAAATGTTAGCAAAGCTCTCCTTTCTGTTGTTGCAGAAGAATATTCCTTATCAACTTGAGATTTTTCTCCTGCTATACTCTTATCACCCTGGACACCCTGGATGTGCCTGATCTCCAATGGGCTTTTCCTTCATTTGACCATCAGTTGATTTCTTGAATTTGCATTTTCATTTCCCTCACCTCAACTCAGTGTGCTGGGAAAGACCTGGAATTTCAAAGGGTATAAACTGTAGAAAAACACCAGATCACTCCTTGTGGGTTTTATATTATGAGATCTAAGAGTCATGAATATCGAGGGAAAAAATTCCTTCAATGAAATACTATGCATTTTTTTTATAATACATCCTTTGTTATTATCTGATTTGGATTCCATTTTATATTTATAACGGTGTAAATATAAAACTGGCTATAATGCAAACTATCTTTTGGACATGCAAATTCTGTTCTGTTAAAGCTCAAGTAACTTCTTTCTCCCACTGTGGTAGATGTAAGTCTTGCCTTCCTTTCCACATTGATTTCAGTATTCTTGGTCTGTGTAAGTTCCTTGCAAATTTCTTAAACTGGCTATGTTATCTCTCTGGTTTCCTAATTGATTGACAAGTTAAATACTTTTTAACATGTATTGATTTTATATCTGAAGGAGAGTCACAGTTTCACATTTTTAAAATTCTTCTCTCATATATTACATTCAGATCACAGTTTCTCCTCCCTCAGTCCTCCCACTTTCCCACTTCAACTTCCCCCTCCCTGAGATTCAATCTTCTTTAGTTTCCCTTTAGAAAAGAACAGAATTCTTAAAGATATCAATCAAACACAGCACAGCCAATTGCAATATGACTGAAATTTTCCCTTTTAAAATAAAACTTTCAAAATAGAGATTATCACTCTTTTGGGGGGCTGAGTCTCAGAGCCTGGTTAGGAAACTAGAAGACCTAAATTCTGTTCAAGACCATAGCACTGCTAGGCATACCACTTTCTATTTAGCTGTCAAAAGAAATCAGAAAGCACCATGTTTGCCAATGAACAGGATCTAAGCTCTTATTTCCTTCTTCTATTCCTCTGTGGCTTCCACAAATGGAGACCTGTTCTCTCCTTAGGCATCATGGACCATTTCTCTGAGTGTGAGATGGTCACCTACTGTCCTGTTGGGAAACAGGTTTTCTGTGTCAGTTTGAAAACTAAAAATAGAAGCCAGAGTTCCTGATATGTACTCTTCTCTTCTAACAACTAGGACTTCTGCCTTTGAACCACAGTTCACTTCATGTTTACAAGTGCTCACATTTGACTAATGGGTCCCCAGCACTTTGGGAACACAGTACATTCAGGTCTTAGTTCATGTTGTACCATACTCTATAATTTGGTCTAATTAAAAGGACATTTACTAGAGTCTTGTGTATAGGATAATTTTTTTCTTAAGTCAAGGACTGAGGTGAAACTAGTGTATTGTGAAATATAAAGACTATCCTGAATGGGAAATGCATATGTGAGACTGAGTAGTGAAAGTAAGCAGACAAGGAAAGATGAGGTATTATGCTCATTTTCCTCTGATAGCAAATGAAGCCATTTTCTGTGAATAATTCTAGAAGCCATTGTAGACATACTCCTGAACTATTATTCCCAAGTAAGAAATTTTACTTAAATTCTCATTACTCACTGTAGGAGAGGTCTCTCTAAAGTCATTAATTCATCTTCTTCTCTTTTCTAATGCAAGGATGGACAAAAGTGCTCAGGTCAGAGAAATCCCCACAACAGCAGTTTTCAACCTGTGAGTCATAACCTCTTTGGCACACCTGTATCTTCCAAAATATTTTCATTAAGTTTCAAAGCAGTAGCAAACTGCAGTTCTGATATAGCAAAGAAAGTAAGCTCATGGCTGTGGGGGTCACCATAACCTGAGGAAAAGTATTAAAGAGTCACAGCATTTAGGTTGAGAATCTATGCCCTAGACCAAAAAATGCAGCTGCTACCCTCCAGAAGGTAAGTTGTATACTCATGTACTAAATGATTAGACACATGAATGAAATACTAAAACCATTCTATAAGGCTTCCAAAATAGATACAATACCTGAATTCAGTTAACTCATAATTTGTGATGTAATGCCATGAATAAGACTAAAATGCAATATTTAATAAAGGAATATATCAAAGGAATCCATGAATTTGTGGTGAAAGGAGAAAGGATGAGATATATTCCTCTGAGATTTGCATATCACTTTATTTGTAGGGGAGAAGAAAGCAGAAAGGACACATTTGGATACACAACCACACACACACACACACATACACACACACACATACACAGAGTGTAATTGAAGTCTGGATCTATAACATTTTCTTTATCTCATATCTCATATTCTCTGTCAAATTTGAAACATCTCAATTTTGCATAATTAGAGATATTTAAAGTGACAAAGAAGCATAAAAGAGTAGATATTTTGCCAAATGAACAATATGGAGTTTATATATGTGGTTCTTTCATACTAGAGACCAGATTTGTTGATACTTTAAAAGACTCTATTTTGAATATTATATCAGATGTGAGAAAGCATCACTGTAGAGAAGTGAATGTTCTTTGATAAAACATTCCCCAATCCCTCAGGGCATAGGGTGGGATGCCTGCCATGTCAAAGCAAATAAATCTCCTAATAAAGTCTTGGGAGGTGAGCTTAGGCTGGAACATACTTTGTCACTCATCTCTGGTCATATGTGATCATGTATTTGAAAAGACCAGCCACTAGTAACTTGTCCACACCACTATAAAGAAATTTTCAGTGATTCACTTCTGCTTATTGGAAAACCAAGTAAATTTTCAAGTGCAATTTGGAAATTTCTTAGGCCTGACAGAATGAAACCCCAACAATCAGTTTTCAGAACTTCTCCTTCCTTGTTCCCCATCCAAGCCTAGAGTTTATGCCAATGTTATCAAGTAATATAAAGACAAAGTTATGGACTTCCTACCTCACTTAGCACCTCCTCTCACTATGACCTAATGATTGAAGCTATGAGACTAAAATATTCCCAGAGACTGTACAATTAATTCTACTTCCATATAAAGCATATGGGTAGATAAAAATGTCAGATTGAAAAACATGCTTGATGTCTTGTCAGAATTTCCTTGTATGATTAAGCATAATTTGCCCTAAAAGGTGTAATAAATGATTGCAATTGCCATACTCAGAATTTTTACTGTATATATGTATACAGTATAATATAATTATATACAACATTTATATATACTCCAGGAAGGCATCAGCATCTGTGTTCTGTCTCCTTCCCTCAACCATGTGTAGCACCTTGCTGTCACTTCTTCTCAACATATAAACTAGTTTCAACACTTCCCAAGTAGAAAGCTGAAGTGTAAACTGTAAGGGTTCTTTGGATGGTCAGTTGTTTATGATGGTGTTTTGCTAGGGCAAACACATGAAGGAGTGTTTTCCTGAAGTGGACACAGGTGAGAGGCTAAGGCAGACTCATGAAGGAATGTTTCACCTAAGCAGACACAGGAGAAAGGATGTTCTCCTAAAGCAAACATGTGAAAGTACATGTGATAAAGAATTCTTTGCTAACAACATGCATATATTGGTCTGCCTTACATTTTAGTAGTTGAGCTGCCTTTGTGGGGACTCCATAGAAAGAAACGCACCAAAAATCTTCTGGTGATGTACTGCAGTTTCTTGCCACTTCTGCTGACTTGGGCTGATTGGATGTCCATGCTGATGTAAGACCCATGCTGAGGCAAGTCACGTGGAGGACATATGATGTATGGAGGGGATAAATAGGACTACACTGAGTGAAGGAGACAGAACTTGGCTTGCTAGTACAACCAGCTGTGCAATGCTCATGGGTCTGGCGTGTTTCCCGAGAGAAGAATAGCCAAGAACTTTTCCTGGTGCCCCTCTGGGTCCCTCCTGCTGACTCAAGCCAAGGGTGAGGCCTGGCTGTCTCTGCTAGGTCATATCATTGCTGTTGTTAACCAGACTGCTACTGTATCTGTGAAGTGTTAGCTAGTGGATCAAGCTGCCACTGCCTGCTAACCTGTGTACTGAACTGTTAGTATCCACACAACATAGGTGGGATTTGCTCCAAAGAACCTTTCTAAATAGGTACACTTCCCTGTATCCTTTCCTTTCCACTATCTCTGGTGGGTAGTGGGCTACAAGGGAGGTTAAAGCATTTAAGAAACATCATTAAAATAAGGTTTTAGAAAATTAAAGTTACAGAAAGCTGTTGGGTATTTGGAGATAAATCAGCTTTGCTTGTTCATTTAATTATTCATCAAATATTTACAAAGGATTAATAACATGCTCAAATCTCAGGATGTAATGTTGAAGAATAAACAGATCCTGAGGCAAGGCACTCCATAGTCCTTTGCAGGCTTGCAGACTTGGAAGCCCTGAACATGGCTGTGTTAATTAAGAAATAAATACAAGGCTCACTCCTGAAGTCAGTGTACAGCACTACAAATCCACTAATGGTAATAGGGATATGGCCTGGGATCAAAAGTCATTTCTGTACTCTTATTTGCTACATGTCAATTAGTCTTGTAGTTAATCTCCATTGCCGCCTTACTAGGTTTAGATTCACCTACCTAGGATAGTGTGTGCTTGAGAATGATTGCTTGGACTACGTTAACTTAGGTGGGCAGACCCATCCTAAATGTGGGCAACACTATGGCATGGACTGGGGTCCTGGACTGAATAAAAATTTAGAAAATAAGCTGAACACCAGTATCTGTGTTCTTCTGCTTCTTGACCAAAGTTGGATTGTGAGCAGTAAGCACTCTCCAGCTGCCTGTCTTCCCTGCTGTCTTTTCTATTGCTTAGAGGAGATACCACGACTAAGACAACTTATAGAAGAAAGATTTTATTGTAGGGACTGCTTATAGTTTCAATAGCATGGCAGCATGTAGACAGGAATAGTGCTGGAGCAGTAGCTGAGAGCTTGTATGTTGAGACAACAATCACGAGGTAGAGGGAGCCAACTGAAATGACATGGGCTTTTTAAACCTCAAATCCATTCTTGTTCAAACCATCACAGCTTCCATAACGGATAATATTGCCTCCCCTACTCTGTGACCCAAATTAAACAGTCCCTTCCTTAAGCTCCTTTTGTTAGGTATGGTCTCAGAGCAATGAGGAAAATAATTAATATAATGGCTACCATATAAGTTGTACATTCTGTTTTCTAACCTGCATCAATAATTGTAACCTTTCTCCAAGGTTGTTGGGAGAACTAAGTGAATTGATATGCAATATAATAGAAACGTAAGACATAGTAACAACACTGTACTAAAGGTGTAAGCTAAAGGTGTTCCTATTAAATATTTCAAACTCTTCAATGAAAATGATGCAGTCAGGGAAATGAGGAATTTCAAAGAATGCAGTGAATGGGTAGCTTGAATACTGAGTCCCTTCATGTCCCTTGTTCAGCACTTTGTATAAGGAAATAAAATGCATTGGGCCTCAAACACAGGAGAGATAGTAAGATCTCAAACTATAATCCCATACCTAGCAAAGTGTCAAATGTGAGGTATATACTTAATAACTGTCCACACATACAAGAATTTGCTTATTCAACATAACCATTTCTTTAATTCCAAAGAAAAAATACATAAAAACCTGGGGCTTTAAAGACAAATTAGATTAAACCTATAATACAACGGTGAACAACTGTTTTAAAAATATATCCAATAAAGTATTTCAGATAGAGACTAAATGGTCCTGTCATCATTTTTAATGACATACATTACTCTTTATTCTAAGCTTTATAAATCTGGAAAGATAATGTCAGTTTATGACTCATAAAAATAACTTCTTTCTCTTTCTAAATAGCAAGAAGGTAAAACAAAATCCTGGCTGTTTTCTACTCGAGGAAATGTTGTAAAGAGCAAAATGAGATAACACATAAGATGTTCTTCATAAATTTTAAACAACATAAGTATTGCTGGATTGCACATTTTAATTGAGTTGCTCATATCCAAGTTGGATCAGTACAAATGTGCATATTAAAGATTAAGATAATCTACCTATTTATTTATTTATTTAATAAATGTTTATCGATGCTCACTGACTACTAGTGTTAGAAGTAGCACAGAGATGAGATCATTCCAATCCTATTCTTCTAGAGCTAGTGTATGATTGAAAGAGAGAGAAAGAGAAAGTTCTGGGGCAGGAAAATATTGGGGACTTCTAGAACTCATTTGGACCACATGGGAAGGAAAAGGATTACATGAAATATTCCGTTTGTTCACTTCTATACAATTTGAGAATAGTCTTCTATCAATAACTCACACAGAAGGAACTACAAATGTTCAGTTTTTGTTTCCAACAAGGATAGCTATGGGGTGTTCTCCCACTATAGATTTCTCTTAAAGGTTCTGGCAGAGACTACTTATTGCCTATTGGACCATTTCTACGATGATTCACGTTTTTACTTTTCATTCTTGTCCATTTTTTTGCTCTCTTACTACTGTTCCTGGTTGTTAATCTATAATAAGTCATTTGCACACAATCTCTACTCTGGCAAAAGCCAACCTTAGGCAGATAGTCATGAACCTAACCATGAAGACCATCATAAGCCTATGTGCAGTTGTGTGGAGTTGATCTGAAAGTGGGCATAAGTGCTAGAAGGATTTCAAGAGTCATTATCAGCGTAAGAACATCAAGGAGACTAAGATTTTGAAGCTCTGCACACCCCTGGCTGAGAGTTCTGTTTCCTTTCTCTTTGCACTCAGATAAAGATACAGCCAATCAGGCTCTCCAGAGCAGCTGCACTATAGATTTTCTAAAAGGAGTGCAGGAGCTATTTCTGATCTTAGCTTTCCTGTAGGAGCTATTTATTATCCATTCTATATTTCTATGTCGTCTTGCACCTGCCACATCACCCCTCAGGAGTCAATAACTCTTGCTAAAGGTGTCATTCTGAAATTTATATGGCATGTTGCATAATGTCACTGATGGACACTTTTAGTTAATACCCTAAAGTATTCTGCCTTATCACTGAAGCAGAAAATTTCCTCTGGCATTTGTATGAAAGGTTGGACACTGACAGTGTACCTGCTCACTTGAGACTTTATGTATGCACTGTTTATTTTGGCACATATTGTTAACATATGGCTCCAAATTTCTACACAATTAGTGTATTTTTGAACCTTTGGGGCAAGAAGAAAAGCCCCACAGGAAATTGACAATTTAATCATGGAAGCTTTGATACTGGAAGGAAGTGGTAATAAGAAATATGAGTCAGTTTCCCAGGCTATATAAAACAAATGCTGAAGTGATAGTAAACAACTCATGTGCAAACAAATGGTTAATCTTCATTCACTTCCAAGCCTCAATTCCACCCCCCCCCCGAACCTTAATGTCTATATAGCATAATAGTAGCAATGTTAATGATATCATCTTGAGGCAATGCTTTAAATAAATAGTTTCCTTTAAAATGTACAAAGGCTTTATCACCAATCTGTCTTTATTTACTGTATAAGTGACACAGACAAGGAACCATTGATTAACTCAAGGTAGCTTCAGCATCTTCCTACTCCCTATATCTAAGTGGCACAAGAATCCAATAAGAAAAAAAATAAAATTATATTCTATTTGAGAATATGTAAATCTTAATATATGTTATATTCAAGAAGGATGATATATATCTATGTATATATCATATTTGATATCCATTTCCAAAGACATTGTGACATTTTCAAGGCATTTCTCCATCTGTATCCATCCCATTATAAACAATTTTCTATAATTTTTATGAATTTATATAAGTATATGAAATATCATTATATATACAGTACATGTGAAGGAGAGATGAGATCATATCAGTGCACATATGTGTGTTGGGGTATGTATGCATATGTTCATGCATGTATATAGAAACCAAAGGTCAGCCTTTGGTGTCATTCCACAAGTGCTATTAACCTTTTATTTGACACTTGCTTTCTTTATGTTCTGCTCCTTGCAACTCAGATGGGTTTTTCGGCTACCAAGCCTTGCATCCACGTTTCTTCCTTCCTGGTACTGAGATTACAAGCATACACCACAATGATTTGCTTTTTAAAACCCAGTCTCTAAGAATTGAACTCAGGTCTGTATGCTTACACGACAAGCACCTTACTGACTAAGGTATCTCCATAGCTCATATGATGATCATTTTAAGTGAACCAACTTAGAATATATTTTATTTGTATTCACATTTTCTTAATTAGTGACTTATATGGAAGGACACAGCCCATTTTAGGTGGTGTCATCCCTGGTATGTTAGCCATGGGGGCATATAAGAAAGCAAGTTGAGCAAGCCATGAATAACAAGATAGTAAGTAAATCTCTTCCATAACCTCTACACTAGTTCCTCCCTCCAAATTCCTGCCTTGAGTTCCTGTTCTGACTTCCCTGAATAATGGACTGCAAGCATTAAGCTTTGGTGATGGTGCTTATCACAGAAATAGGAAAAGTAGAATTCCATGTCTTCCTATATCCCTTTTCTTTTGGTTAGTCCTCCAACTGATTTCTAAATAAGAACCTGCCACCACTAAGGCTCAGGGAACATTGCAGGAAAGGAGGCAGAAAAAATGGAAAGAATGTAAGAGCTGAAGGATGGAGATTAGTGCTCTAAAATATTGTCTTCTTTGCATGTTATGACTAAAAGAGCTTACTTTAACAGAAGAGTTACAGAAGAGCTTACATAAGGTCAAACCAGCCAGTGATCTCCAGGTCTTCTGCATTACTGAGGTTTTGGGTAGTGGAAAGTTCCTGGGGTATGAAAGTTATTCTTTTTGCTGATGTGGCCACTAGTAGGTTTTCCATGTTCCTGTTCATGGACCCAAACCCATGCACATATCAGTACTAGGTGGACCCTGAGTTACAAAAGTGCGACATAAAGTCAAGGGGGGTTATTGAGTAGAAATGAGGAGAGTTTGTGGGGGAAATAGAGATAGAAGTATTCATATTTTGTTATATACATATATGAAAATATGAGTATATACATTCTAGCTACTTTTCCAGAAATAGTCTTGTACATGAATTTATGACTCCTAAGCCAAAACCAAGGCAAGCTGATTTGCTCAGTAACTCAACTGTACATCTCCAGGTTTTCCTAGGGAAAAATAACTGTCTTACCAGTATTGAAAGATGAAATAAAAACATGGACTACTGCAAACTTTCAGGACATAATTAGTGATTTCCAAGAGAAGAGAACAATTTTCTAGCAAGATTGGATGAAGCTAAGATCTTCTGAGGATGAATCAATAATTTATGAAAGAACACACTGAAATCTATTAACTTAGAATATCAATACCAGGAACTAAAAAAGTTAGAAGGAAATTTAAAAAAAAATCTTGGTCTGTTGTTTATAAATGATACCAGCGAATCAGAGGACATGTTTTTGGCCATAGCTGTCAGAATTTCAGTATGACACATGAGACTCAGTTTAAGTTATTCTTTTTTCTTCTGTGGTGTTTCAGCCCTTGGTTTGGTAAACTTAGACAAAATACTATAAAGAAAGCATCATCCATTAAATACTCTAGTTCTTTTGTTAAAGAAACCAGTGTACCTCTTGAATATTTCAGATGCCTCCATCCAGATATTCAGTAGAAGCAAAGCTTGAGAAGTATGAGGTACAGTATATATGTTTCAAACATTAGTTAACATATTAAAATTTTATACATTTGTGAAATTATACAAATATATACATTTCATGTGACATTATAGCATGTGGATATATTGTATATTGTTTAATCCAGTGTAAACATATTTATTTCCTTACATTTGTATTATTTCTCTGTGTTAAAAATATCAATTTTGTTGTGAAATTGCTTTAATATTAAATCCTAAATTTGTTGATCTAGTATATTTCATATAAAAGTCCTACAGTAAAATTAGTCAGTTGAAAGAAAAAAGTTGAATACAAGAAACCCATTGTGAATATCAGGTGGTACAGCTATAAGTCATCCTAGATCATTTTATCTGACTTGAATGGCCCCAATGAGGTTAACCAAACTCTTGAGACCCTTCTTTTACAGAGACTTTGAGGTTCCAAGCTAAAGAAATAAGTTCCTATTTCTCAATACATTTGTGGCAAGTGAAAACAAAAATACTTTTTTCCCTAAAAGAATATCTGATAAAAAGAAATCTTAATTCCCTTGTTGGACATGAAGTTGTTTCTAGGAATCAACACTGAGATATTTAAATAAAAACAAATTAGAACTAATACCCTCAGAGCTCCCAGAGTCTCAACCACCAACCAAGGTCTGCACATGGTGGGACTGATTGTTCTGGCAGCATGTGTATAGTAGAGGATTGCAATTTGATCATCAATAGCAGGAGAGGACCTCAGCCCTGTGAAGGTTCTGTGCCCCAGTGTGGGGGAATCCCAGGGCCAATAAGCAGTAGAGGGTGGGGTGGCAAGCATGGGGAGTGGGGAGGCAGCTGGGGTTTGTTTTTGTTGGTTTTGTTTGTTTGTTTCTTTGTTTTTTAGAGGGGAAACTGGGAAGGGAGAAATTTACATGTAAATAAAGAAAATATCTAATAAAAAAATAAAAAAAAGATTCAGATAAAAAAAACAAATTAGAAGAATAGAGATTATATTAAATTCCACAGACACTTGGGTTTTAAAATGGAAGAACATTTCTGTGATAAAGTGGATGAGGTTTCCTAGAGAAGCAGAATTGTGACAATAAATAGCTTCAGATCAGATGGAATGGTAAACAAGCAATACGTTCCAGACCTTACCATTTCCTAAAAATGCATACTGCTTACTCTTACTCTATGCACTGTGAATCCCTCACCCAATGATTCTTGTTCTTTAATGATGCATCAGATATATGTAGAACTGAAGAGCACGAATAGAAGACTGTGTCTTAGAAATACTGTCCCGAATAGATTTGGCATCACATCTTGTATCCAAATGTAAGCTCACAGTATATTTCATCATGGAATTACCACAGGGTAGACAAAACAATATTAGCAAACCCACCAATTCCAACAGAAGAAAACTATTCTATTACCAATAAAAACACCTTTTATTTTTGATCCCACATCTCACATGGACATCCTGCCTCTCCATGTTTAAATCTCTCTTAAATCTCTCACATAATATAACGCACACACACACACACACACACACACACACACACACACACATGTGCATGCTGGACATGTAAATACCATACTATAAATACCATACTATAAATACTACATTATGCTCTTCTCTTATTTATGTGTGCTGGAGTATTGTTTATCTATCAGGACAATATATATGAGAAATATCCCTTCTTCTTTCCCTTTTTTCTTCAAAATGATAAAGGAAGGCTCATGAGAGTTATCAACCATTTTAGAGGTGTCTACTTGACCATCTGAATGTTGACAGGGAGGTAACTTTGCTTATAAATTGACCTTTAGGCCAGCTGCCTTAAATTGTCACCACCTTCAATGTCCATCACTCTTATAGTCTATTTTTTTCTATCTATCCTGGAAAGTTAACCTTCAGCATTTCCATTAGTGAACACTCTTAACCTCTGAATGTGGCCTATGAAAAGGTCCCATGGGAAATGGAAAACAGAAGAGTGAGGTTAAGTGATGTATCCCCTAACTGTTGCTGGCAAGATTGCAAGGGTTATTCATACTGCTTCCCCACTACCAATGGGTGGCTCCTTTGGATGGAGGCCTTATGCTACAGTAACTACTCCCTCTCATGCTCTTTCAAGTCTTATTATTGAGTCCCGGAATATAACATTTTCAATTTTCCTAAAACCCCTTACACCCATTTTGAGTGAACCACACAATTTCTATACTGGGCTATCCACCATCCAGTTTTCAAATTGTATTCTAATCTTCATTGAAATGAGATAATAGAAGTGAAAACTGACATTATTAATATACAAATAAAATATGTTTAGAACCCAAATATAAAGATAAAAACCACATTTACATTTATATTTTGTATACACAAGTATGCTCCCTTGTAGCAAATTGATTCCATGCTTTGATAGTACATAGAGAAGTGAGATTTTTACTCTCAAGAAAATATGTCCCCCTCTCAACAAAAAAAAAGAAGAAATGGAAAATAAAAACTGTCCAGTATCATATATTGGAATTACTTCTGATTTTTCCACATTTATGCTCAATCCAAGTGTTGTTTAAGCCTCTTGAATGGAAGTGTGCACTAAGCAGAGCCATCATTTGATGTATTCATGTACAAATGGAAAGTTGGGTACACACTTCAGGACAAGACTAAAAGAGGGCACAGCTTCCCACTTGAATTGGCCTAGTTATTGTCTTGGTTGGTGAGCCATACTAGACTCTAGTGGGGTGCCATGTAAGGGTGACTTCCCCTTTTCTGAGGAGAATGGGAGGGAATAATGGAAGGAGGGTTTTGTGAGGGTAGGACTGGGAGAGGAAGAAGAAAGGGGGCTATGATTGAGATGTAAAGTAAATAAATAAATAAATATATAAATAAATATATAAATGAATAAAACCTACTGACTTTATTCCTAAATCTCCTCCACACTTCTGAATAACACTCAGATTCTTAAATCCTTTGTTCATATCAATCCTTAAGTGGCTTTTACATGTTACAAGTATCTATAATCAGTCCAGAATATCCAGAACAGCCCTCTCAAGAGAGTAGTCAGTGAACAAGTACTGAAGCCATGATGTCTTCAGTGTCTTTGATCAGAATATTTTGTATGAAAAAATATTTTCAGTAAAAACAACATAAATATTGCTTCCAAAAATCATGTTAAGAGGCATAATAGATATGTTTCTCTTTCTAATGCCCTATTCAAATAATTGTCTAATCCAATACTACAGGAAAATAAATATACCTATTATAACATTATTAAGAATAAACCAATGGCTATTCTTTTCTTACTTTAAGCCTAGTGACTCCAACTGGAATTATTATACTGTCCAATTATTAAGTACAAAGACACCTTAATATATCTGTTATTATCTTTTTAATTTTCTTAAAATTAAACTACAGATTCATCAGCAACATAGATCAGTTTTTCCTTCAAGATAGGAAGGGAAAGAAAGCTATCTTGAATTCAGTACAAGATGTTAGACTTTTTAATGAAGAAAGTAAATATATGCTGGTATTCATCATTAACTAAGGATTTATACAATGCTTTCTCAAAGACTGCATGATGGGCCTCTATTTCTCATGCTCTTAAATTCCCATGTTACAGAGATCAAATGATCTCTTTAAAACACTTACTGTAAACTTGGAAATCAATTACATGTGTTTGTGTAATGAACCTTGCACCAACAGAAAGCAGGCAAGAGAACTTTGTTCAGAAGCAAAAGTAATAGCAGCAACAGTTAAATGTAGGATATCCCTTTTATAGACTTGGTGAAATTTAGTCTGAATCTTTTACTTGGTTTATTCTCTTAGACAAATCCAATATAATAATCATGGGTGGTATTTGAAAGGAGAAATATAATGCCTTCATACAAATGGCTCCCTCTTGGCTTCATATTTAGTCATTTCAAATAACCCTTTTACATTAAAAATGCTCCCACTGAACTAATAAAAGAATAACTAAGTGAGATACATAGCATCTGCTGTGCAATCACTAGCAGTAGAATCGAATGTGCTAGAATGTGTCTAATTGGTTTCTTCTAATTAAAAGAAAATCATAAAGGACAAGTTCTGATAATCACAATAAATGCTGAAATAAATAATGTAACGATGGTAGTAATAACTGGCAGTATTGATAATAGTCCCTCTTACACAAGTTCAATTTGTGATTTATTACTCTTTTATTATGATATTAACCATACTTCACAACAAGTTTCATTAGATATTTTCATGCATTTAAATAATGTAGTTTTATCATATGTACCACTTTTTACTGTTTCTTTTGTTTTTTTTGTTTGTTTTTTTCGAGGCAGGGTTACACTTTTTACTGTTTCATGCTTGCTAATCCCCTTCTATTTCATAACTAGTCCCCCTTCTAATTTTATGTTTATTTTTGTTGCTGTTGACTTATTGCATGAAAGAGATCAATTATAGGATATGGGCACCTGAACAGTGACTGTAACAGTGAAGAAAATGTGTCTTCCTGGCCCACCAACCATTAGCTACCAATAGATCTTCAGGCAGGGGTGCGATCTCAGGACCTCAAAAAGCCCACATTCCTTCATTGCTGCATTTATTTACTTACTATTATTGATATGTGTGATGTGTATGTATGTGTGCACATGACTATCAGCATGATGTGGATTACTGAGCATGAGTATGGCACAATCTGTGGAGATCAAAGGATCACTTTTTGTAAGTCTGTTATTTCCTTTCAGTGCTCTTACTGACCTCATGATGCAATGTTGAAAGGCTCAATATTATAAAAGTCTTATGCAAGTAACTATAACTACTTATTTAGATGAAAACAATTTTAATAGATAAAAACAAATAAAATGCATGACTATTTGCCTCATTTTAGTCTCAGAATAACCCAAATGATGCAGTTAAAGGCATAATAATATACAAGTCATGAATAAGTGTGAAGATAAGTTTTCTCAAAACTGGTTGAACTACAACATAAATGTGAATCTTCTAGACCCAGGTCCAGGTCTCTTTCCACAATGCTATTCTGTTCCTATGCAATGAGAAATGACATACTGCTAAAGATTTTGGCATGTTCTTTGTAAGAAATCATTATGATGTTATGGTTTCTTTGTTTTTATACCAACTATAATTCCTAACAAGTACCCAGTGGGC
>NC_045030.1:158755278-158776975 GCF_008632895.1 Mastomys coucha
CGGATGTTTAAATCTTCATTAATATCATTCTTGAACAAAACAGCATTACATGTAAATTTCTTTTTGTTACCCACAGTTTACCTGCAATTGTCTTGTTCTTTAAAGCTCATTCAGTGAGCTAGGCATGATGACACATAGCTTTAATCTAAATACTCAAGAAGCAGAGGCAGGCAGATCTCTATGAGATTGAGGCCAGCCAGGTTTACCAAGTGAATTTCAGAACAGTCATAACTGTTACGCAAAGAAAACCTGTCTCAAAAACCCAACCAACCAACCAATCAAAAAACAAAACAAAACAACAAAACAAAACCCCACTCAGTGGGTCACAGAACAAAACAAAAGACATAAACATGGGAAGGAACCTTTAGGGAGGGATGAGAGCTTCACAGGGTAGGAGATGAGAGTAATTAGAGTGCTTTTTATACCTGGATAAAAACAGCAAGAAAATTTTAATTAATTGAAGCAAATCCCCCCAAAATAGGGTCTACACGTTCAAGACTAGAAACAATATTCTCAAATAAGTTTTGGAGAAAGTAATTGATAAGCCTTACTATTAATATCATCATTTGTTTTAATGTGAGATGAGAAATGAACGCAAAGCAGAAGCAACAGCACTGTAATTTGAGCCATGATAGTAGCAAGCTAATTTAAGAAATACATTAGTCAGGGAGTTTTAGGCAGGAGTTTTGAATATTATTGAATTCAGGCCACACTCCCATTACTGTACCTAAAGTGGCATTTCTTCTAATCTGTAATTAAAGCCTGAACAATTTGAGAGAGAGAGAGAATATTCCTTGAATTCAATGTTTCAATAAGTATTTACAAATTAGTTCTCCTTTGGAAATAGAAGTGTATGTAATGATCAAAGTTCATACATGTTGAATAAAGGAAAATTCTTTGGATTTTAGTTCTCCTGGTAACCATTCCCACTTCTTAGAGGCAACCAATATTCTCCTCAGTGTCTTTTAGATATTTTAATGCATATATAATCAAGGTTTATGTATTGCTACATATATCCATGTTATATATACACTGGGAAGGGAATGTATAAACATACTGAAAACACTTTGTAAAGTGGTTTTATATTTTGTTCTAAAATATAGCATTCTTATTTTCAATCATCTAGTTTTCTTTCTTTTTTTTCTATCTTAGTTTTCTTCTACTTTTCTCATATTTCTGGTTTCTTCCATTTTCAATATATAACCCAGGACAAAAAATTTTTCCTAATAGAAATGGCAATCATCTTGTAATTGGGCATGGTTCTAGCCCACTTGAAATAAGTGCTGTTGTCATAATTTTAAAAACTGGTGTCTCAAAAAAAGCACATGCTGCATTCACATGCTTCATGTTTGTTCACTGAAACTTACAGATATCTGAAAAACAAGCATTTTATATTTTCAAACAATTATTCTTATATGTTTTAACACTGACATTATTCCACTGGGCTTTTCTCCCCATTCCAAGACTTAAAAAAATGAATTTAACTCCAACCTGTTGATCAATTCTGTGAAGTCCAAAGCAGAGGAAGAATTATGTAAGGAAAGTAATCATGCAATGGATAATTCACATGATTTCATGATTTTTACCAAAGTAAGTGAGACAATGTTTTCCGCAGTTCCTGATAAAGTGGAGATCTCAGAATAGCCAAGGTTTTGGTTTGCTTTAGGGTGCCTGAGGGCTTTTACTACTTTCTGCAAACTCATGCCTCACACTTAGAATCATCCTATCCTTCATTTTTAGAATTCAAAGTAATGTCCAATGTCCATGTTATCAAACACATGGTCATGATTGGTTTCTTTATTCCTAACTGAGAAAGGTATCATTTTCACCTCCCTCGGCTGGGTAGGAGTTGATATTCATATCTAAAACTCAAATGAATTGTGCTACAGTCTTCAAAAGTCAAAGCCTGAAGATCTTTGGTTTTATGGAAGAGGATCAACCCAGCTCTAACTATATATAAAATATTTCTTTAGCTACTAATTCTTTGGAAATTTCAGAAAGCTATATTGAGTGCAAATGTAGGTTTTAATGTCATACATCCCAGTTTCAAACATAGATCTCTAGATATGAGAAAAATTAGTCTGTATGGCAAGTACAAAGATGAGGAAGGAATATTACCCCCTAATACTATCTATTCCAAATTCTATCCCCCAGGTTGCTGTAGTACAATGTCTTTGTTCACACTGGGATGAGATTCAGGATTTAACTCAAAGTTAATTTAATTTTCAAAGAAAATTATATTAAAAGAGATAAAGGCTTTTTTTTTCAAATTGAGAGAAACAGAACTAATGCATTTTATCCATGTTTGAGCATTTCATTAAATGCTTAGTGTTGAAAGTAACATTTTCAAGGTAAAATAACAGTGACAAAAACAAATGTGATAGGATGATAGAACACAGCACCATGATAAATCAACTAAAATGAGACCAGTCACCCAAGTGGAGGAAAGAAGCTTCTCTGTTGATACAAAATCAACCATTTTCTATGGTCTTAGGGCAAAGTAATTGTGAATGGGCATACTTGTGTGTGTGTTTTTTTTTCTGTGCAGAGAAATTTGAAAATTTAAGTTTTGACAGGGTATGATTTGCATCTCTATGGATATTACATATAGAATTCAATTGGCAATTCTGACTCATGATTTTGTTTATATACTTGTGCCTCAGCATGTAAGAAAAGCATTTTCCCCTATAGATTCTAAGAATGTCTCTCAATTTCAGGGATTAAGACTAACTCACTTTTTGTTTCTTTTCCTAGTTTGCATCTATCTACCTTCATATATGTATGGCCATTATGACATCTTTCAAAAACCATCAGGGAAAGGGAATAGACATGCAGTATTTTCCTGACTTGAAAGTACATTGGAAAAAAAAGCTTTCCAGTAGGAAAAGTTATACACAGTTATATTTGGTTTTCCTGTTTCCAATATGAAGGAGTGGGGAAAGCAGAGAAATCTCCTGAGGTTTCCGAAGACTCTTGGAGTAGCCATTCATCTTATCTTAGTAGCCCATATTTGGTATGGCTTTTGTTCTCATGGTAAAAATTTGTCTTTCTCTCTTCTCGATCACTGTTATTATCAATATCAACATCATCATGTTTATTATTATTATAACCAATTTGCTTTAGAAGGAGTCTCTCCCTATTTCTAGACCCAATCACATCTCTTAATTGCTCTCCATTTCTACATACTATATAAAATTTCTCATTCATACATTTTCAAACAAATATAAGTACTGTAGTTTTCTTCCTAGGTTATTGATGCTCCAAGTTTCCAATTATTTCTCAATCTTAATTTCATTCTTGACACTAATTTAAGAAATTTTTCATTTGTCATTATGTCTACTGCTGTCCAAAATCCCACTCTCAACATCTAGTAAGTTAATTAGAAGCAATCATTTTCACAATTTAATCTGCATTTCTTTCCCTTATTTCTTATTTTCTCACTCTAATAGAAAGAATGACTTATTTGCCTTAAACTTCCAAAAAGATATATGTGTATATGTAAAATAGGATAGCATCTTGTCTTCTTAAGTACAGTGGAGAGTAGATTAATGGTGCATAAATATGCATATTCATCTTATTAGACATATAACATTCTATTAGAGTGCCAAGGATAAGAAATTATTTTACCTTAAAATATTAGAGAATAATTTCCATTGAAATACCAAGCTTCCTTAACTAAAGAACACGTTGGAAAGATGTCAAGTAATTGACCTGGTCTAATATAAATGATCTATCTAAATAAGGTTGTGAGAGAAGAATAGTGTTCATTGTAGGAGAGAGTTAAAGGGAGAAGAGAAAACTCAGTGTTCATTCACTTTAGAATGGAAGGGATATTCTTTTTCATTTATCTTAAATCAGTCCTTTAAAAGTTCTGTACTTTTTCTTTGCATATTGACTAGATCAGAAAGAGGTGACTTTGCACTGCTAACCCCAACCTCTTTATTCATTCATCTTTGAGAACTATAATCATCATTTATAAATGTGACAGTCACAAAAAAAGTAAAGAAACTTGTAAAAAATCATAATTCATTCTATGTGCATATTAAAACACTATATAGTCACACATGTGCTTGCTTTACTAATATTTGACGGTGAAAAGAATTACTCTAATCAGGAAAAATACTTAGGAATTTAAGAAGTTTTCCCTATCTGGATGAAATGAGGCTTTCGAGGAAGGGCTTAGTAGGAATTATGTCTCCAGATTGAGACACCCTCTCATATTCTATCCATAGTACTCCATGGTGCTTAATCTCAAATACTCTACAAAATCATATAACATCTTCTTTTCCATATTGAATGTTTTGTGTGCATACACCTGTTTCTTCTCTCAGTTTTCCAAAGTGCCCAGCACTTAGTGCTGCACATATAGTTTAGACTCTCTATATGTGAATGAGCAATACTATTGAAACCTGACTCTTGTCTTCTTAATCATATAACTTCATTTCAAATACTGAGTTCCTGAGAAGTGTCCAGAAAATTGTAGAAAATTAAATGAACTTACAAATTTTCTTCAGAAAAACGGAACTTAGCTGTTTTTTTCTTTAAGAAACACTGTCAATTAAAAGAATTCTTGTTTTGTCAGGATTATGATATACAACCTTATGGAATATGCTCAAACTGGGTATATTCAGAGGCATTACATTTAAAGAAGAAATCAATTTAGACTTTAGTTTTTATGCTAATATTTGCCCATAATAGGAATCAAAACTCCAGGAAAGTAATATGATTAAATTACTGATGAGCAAAACCAAAGTGATTTATGTATTGCTACATAATAGTTAGATTTAAAGTATCCCCCTGTATAGAATATATAAACATTCCACAGTGTATTATCTCACACTCAAAAATTTAGAAAGGACACTTGCCAATTAAAATATGTATTAAAAACAAAAGTGTCAGAACAATTCAATTCTAGTAACTATTTTTTTCTTTAGTACAGTATTTTTCTGATTTAAAATAAACAGAAATAAATTGACAAATCAATTACTTCTACATACTAGTAACTGTATTTTGTAATGTTAAGCAAACAAAACCAAAATTAATCTTTTATTTTCTTCCAATTAAACCAAAAATTATTCACCAGCTTTGACAGGTGTATATTCAAATCCTATACCACTTCTTTTCATTAATTTCAGATAAATAATTTCAAATTGACAATTGGAATATTTAAGTAACTTGGAATTGAAAGTATCTTATATATTAAGTTAAAGCCTTTTCTAACAAAGTTCAAAAGTTAGAGGCCTGAAACAGTACAAAATAGCATGTATTACATTAAAATTCAAAATTTACACTGACATAGATATTGAAAACAACTGAGTATTTTGGTTGTACCTATTGAAGTTGATGCATGTCTTCATAGATGTTCATGCAAGCAAACTCTATCATTTGTTCTTGTATTCACTTTCAGCCACAGTCCAACTTAAGACAAAATAAGGATTGTGACAATAATATCTGCCACTAGGGTTACTTGTATTATAGAATAAAACCAAGGAAAGTGTTTGAACATGACAAGTGTTAAGTAATACGTAAAATGTTTGAATCTAGAAATATTAAAAAAGAAGGCCAAAATAAATCAAATGACATACTTGCTGATTCTTTTTCATAGTGAGCCTGAAAGTGTACAATGAAAATGTGCTTCAGTGCAAAGTATTCCTACACCTGAGACATTTCATAAAGCTGCAACGTTAAGTTTTCACTGGAACTTACCTTTAAAATTTGGCCTGATTCTTGCATCATATCCTGATGTCCTTCCCATTAATTTATCCAAGAAATCTGAAGGAGATAGGGTCTGCGAGGGATGTTTTCCAGACCTGGAGTCATGCTCTTTGCAGAAAGCTTCCCTAAACACATTATTAGCTATTTTAGTAAGAATTACCCTTTCATTCTCTGAGAACTAAAACAGAGCAGTTAAACCACATTTTGCAAAAGATGTTTAATATACTAACAAGAAGAAAAATAGAAAAAAATGAGGTCTTGATCAACTTTTCAACTTGAACATTCTTTAAAGTTAACTTCAACTAATGAGAAGAATAAATCCTGAGCAATGTCAACCAAATTTTTTAACTTTAATTATATTTTGTTTAAGGTGGGATAATTTACATAGATTCAGGCTCCAGATTTGTGGATATGTAAAGGATTTTTGTTTTTAGAATTTTCAAAGAACTGAAGATAGTTATTTAAATTCATATGATAATATTATATCAATTCTTCATGGCTATAAAAATTGTTACATCATTTCAGCTTTAAGCTTGTCTTTTACCATTTATGAGAAATATGTAATAACAAGATGGACTGAATAATACAATTAATTATTACATGCATATTTTCCCACTTGGCTTCCATTCTATTGCACCTATCAGCATTAGTCTTTTCCAATGTGTTATCTGAAAAAGGAACCTTCACTTGGAATTTTACCACCATTTTAAAATAGATCAATAATGAATATGTTACTTGAATTATTTTCTAAGTTTTTATTCATATATGAACATATAAATTGCTGATTCTCCAATAAAGCATTAATGGAATATCATTTCTAAGGCATTGAACATTTTGCATTATCAAAATCAGGAAAAGGTAATGGGAAAATTTCTCAGAATTTTATATCCACATAGAAATCATAAAGAGTATATAAAAATCACATATTTGTTTTATAAAAAGATAATTCTTTCATAATACATTGGTAGTTGACTGAATGTCACTAAAGTGTTTGTGTATACACATATGTATATACTGTATATATATATATATATGCATGTGTTTTAAATAATTTGTTATTTCTGCCATTAAGATAATACCACAATCATACCAGTTTTTGAAATCATAGGCATTAATTATAAGTGCAAAGATGATATGAACATTTGGTGGGAGTTAAAAATTGATTGGGTCATCCCGAAATACTCACATTTCCATATGCAGATTCATCTGATTAATTGAGTATTATTTTACTATGATGGTAGTTGGAGTGAGGCTGATGATGATGTTGATGATAATGATGATGATGATGGTGGTGGTGGTGGTGATGACTCTAATAAAAACTCAGCCTACAATCTTTCTTAATGATAGTAAGAGGTGTAAACCTGAAAAGAACATAGGGGGTTTTCCCAGTACCCATAGCATTATTTCTATGTGTTCAGTGTCTCCTGGTTCTGTGAAAAAAATAGCATAAAATCTTTTAAAACATTAAGTGACCTATACTTTGTTTTAATAACATTTTTATTGTCTATCCTGTCTTAGACTCTATATGCCATTAACTTGATATTCACTCATTAGCAATAAAATTGATATTTTGAAGTATCAATTGACTTCACAATTAGTAAATTATGTAGAGAATACAAGCATGCAAATACGACATCTCACTTGTTTTAATTATCCACACCCCATTTCTCATACAGACATAAGTACAAAGATGTCATTTTTAATTACATTTTGACGTGCAATCAATTCTCAAATAGACTGAACTGTAGGATAGCGTTGTATAAAGATATTTACTACTTGAAAAAAAATTCTGAATCATAAACTTCATAGTATGATTTTAGTTAGTGAAATATAACAGAAGTCCCAAGTTGTTTGAGAATCAGTGTTCTTATTTATTTTACATAAAATGAGCATGCTCTTGGGAAATTAATCCAATCACTTCCACCATATGAAAAAAGGAACATTGCACCCAATAACTCATTTAAATGACTTCCAGAAGAATTTGAAAGCAAAAGATATCAACCTTATACAGAAATGTAAAGAGCACACAACTCACTGGTCTAATCTTAATATCACATTGACTGTGAAAATTTGTGTCAAAATGCATAGAGTGCAGCTATGTAACATAAAACTTGCTTTTGTGAATATTTGCCTCCCTCCCACCATAATTAAGCTTTTTAAATGAACAAAAGAAAGCAAACTCTCCTCTCCACCATTGAAATAGTAGGATTCATGGAACAGACAGATCATTACATACTTTCTCTTTCAAACAGTTTTCATGTGGAAAATATAAGCATGCAAAATCATTTCACCTACCTGAAGTGGTTTGTCCCTAAGAAAAATGCAAACAAGGCTGTCAAAATGTTCACTAGCTGCCGGTTCATTCCTGTTTCTGTGATGCTTGTGGAAAATATCCCGAAATGATTCCAGAAAGAAGACTAGGACAAAGTGCCCATTTATTGTCCAGACTCAAAACCTGGCAGGAATCTAGTTTCCTTGAAAATCAAAAAGAGATTTGGGGTTGTACAGTTTGCTGAGAAAAAACAAAAAGTACCAGTCTTGGGCATCATGATCAGGTCAAACCAAGGCTCAGAACCATCAGTTAGCCCAGGAGAGACAAAGCCTCAGAACTGATGAATCCCCTAGCTGCTTTTCCTGAATAATAAAAATGCTGTTACCTTAATCGCATCACCATGCAAAGGGGGCTGGTGACAATGCCACGCTGGAAGTCAGGCTGCTGTAGCTTTTGTTTTATATCTTTTATATTCAGCAAAGCCCCTTTCCTTAGCAAATGTTCTCCTTTTAAAAGAAGTTGTAAATGGGGGAGAAGAAAAGACTCTGTGTATTGGAGTGTTTGGGGGAAAGAGGGAAAAATGCTGCGATCCTGTGCTGGAATGAGGGCTACAGAAAGAGACGGAGACGTGATCTTACCCAGCCTATAAATTTCAGCACTCGGACAGCTCCTAGCTCTGAAGTGCGCATGTTTCCTTTTTCAGTAGCTTGGGGCGGGGGTCGGAGAGAGGCATTTGAGAGGAGACGCGCCTGCTGTTGAAATACAGGGTGACTGATTCTTTTGGTGAGGGACTACTGAAAGTGGTGTAATAACAAGTATGACTAGAGTCTGTGTAGAGGGAAAAGGTGAGGCTGGGGTCGAGCTCCTAGAAATGCTAGTCTGCCTGTGGGTAGGCGGGAAAGGAGTTTGAAGCAGAAGAGACTGAAAGAGGATTAAAAGTATCAGAAAAGTAAACTAGGAAAACATAGAACAAGATCCAGCATACTGAAATTATAATGGGGATATGAGAAGTGAACATCTGGTCAGTGGAAGCTAGCGGAAAAGAGAAGTCCCGTGCTGAAGTGGAGAGTGTATTTCCTCGGCATAGAGCAGTTTTCGCGTACAAAAAAAAAAAAAAAAAAAGGTTCGCGGAGATCAGCAGTTTAGAATATCTTCCGCCTTTCTCAGCTCTTCAGTGTTTTGCTTTGATTTTAGCTTCTTGTTCTTAAAGGATCCATCTTCCTACTTGGGAAAGTTCGTTCTACTGTTCAGTTGCATAAAATCTTGAGGCATCCTCAAGTCACAGATAAATACCAAAAGGGGGAAAAAAAGGACGGTGAGCCAGCAGAGGGCAGTAGCAATCTTTTCCTGCCCAGATTAAGGTTTGAACAGGGTTCCATGATAGAAGTGGAGCAAGAAAAAGTAAAGACTGGGGGCTTAGTTTCACCTCCCCAGTACAGAGTGTTAATCACCAAGAAGGGTCAAATAATTAAGTGGTTTTTTTTCCTTCTCCCATACTGGCTGAAAACTGACTGAAAGTAATGGAAGATTCTGAGTCCAGTACCAAGTATATCAGGTAACCTGCTTTCTCCAATTGAATTTACCAATATTATTAACAAAAAGAGAATGGAGAAATATTTACTAGTCTCCCTTGAAAATATGTGCCCTATCATGAAGTGCGTGAGGAACTTGCATTTGTCCATGAAATATAACTACTTAGCCACCTTGGCATTCTACCACAGGACTACATTTGAGAATGTTTTACTATCATTAAAATTATCCCATAAATGACAAGCTTGTCCTTGGGTTGGCTTAAATATCAGAGCAAAGTAACAATTCTATACTTTTTCGAAGGTAGATTCTGAGGGGGAAAAATATCTAAGTCCTTTTCAGTTTTTAAACACAGGAAGATCCCACTAAAATCCAAATTATGATACTGCAGACTTGAGAAGAAATGAAGTGCTAGAATACAGCCTTTAGGAAACCAAATGTCTGTAGGCCAGGTAAAGAGGGTATGCCTGACAAGAAGACAATCCTGGAGTCCACTGTGTCACAAAGAGAAAAGCTCTGTGAAACAAGACCAATGGCGTTACAAAACATGGGAAAGTCAAGTAAGATGAAAGTAGATAAAGAATTCATTAGAATACTGAATGAGAGTTCTTTCTGTGAGTTAAAAGGTATAGAATCTAAATTGATGGAAACTAAGAAGTAAAATAAAGAGGGCAAATTAGATCCTGTCTAAATTATCTTCCAGATCTCAGATAATAGAGTATTACAATTTTGTGCTAGTAACTGGATGTCTTTCTTACAACTCACTATATTTGCCTCCTTCTAGTATATAACAAGGCTCTGTGTTTTTGCAAGAACGTGTTAAAAATTGTTTTACATTGACCATAGTTACAACATCACATTTTGGAAAAATTTTTTTTCTATTTTTATCTTTATTTTGGAGATATTCTTAAGTCTGCACACATACATGTACACATGAACACACACACACACATACACACACACACACACACACACACACACGTGCGAGCACACACATGACTTTTTCCATATAGAATAGACAGAAGAGATACATTTCTGGGAATTGATCTTATTTTCAGGTCTAGAGTTTCTGTGTGGTGTAGATGATCTTGAAAGTGAACAGATTTGAAACTGGAGTAAAGGGATGTCTCACACTATACCATATAGTTTTTGTTTGTTTGTGGGTTTAAAATGAGTCACTTTTTAAGTTTAATATTATTAAAACAAATGCATGGAACTTATTTTGAATTTAAGCAGGATATATGGCTTTGCTATATTTTAATCTCAGAAAAGATTCAGAGTGCCATAAAATTCTGGTGAAAGGTCATTCAGAGCCTTGCTTTTCAGTGTATGACCATGGGCCAGATGCATTGCCATTGGGTGACAAGAACTTTTTGGAAATGCAGAATCTCTATTAGACAATATTATGACACTATAATTTCCCTGGTATTTTTCTGTTAACTACAAACACACACACACATACACACACACTCACAAACATACATATATGACATAGTCATCCATATATTTCTTTGATCATTCCTGCTTCATCTCTCTATGTATCTTCAAATTCTTCCCATGCTTAAGAATGTTTTAAAGTCCCCTCTGATCTTCTGTGGCATCTACTCCACTGTCACCAACCAATGGACAAAGCACATTCTGAGATGCCCTTTTCATTTATCTCTACAATGAGGTTTTCACAAAGCCCTATTGATTTGTCTTCTATTTCTCAAGTCTACCCTTTTATTTTTCATCTTAACTTCTCTAACTCCAATTGTGAGATTTTTATGCTGTGGTGTTATGCATGTTACTAGTCCACTAGAACCAATAACCTCTTTAAATATGCTCCAACCAGAATGAAGGATTACAATTTGAATCTGATCATGCACAGGCTCTAATTAATGCTATGGTTCTCCACTTATCTTTGGGTACAACAAAAAATTACTTAATATGTTCAAAAGTTCCACATAATCTGACTATACTTACACTTTTCCTCATCTTGTCCCTTTTTCAGCTTGTCATTTTTAACCAGTTTGAGCTTCTTGTGCTTGCTGTAGTGTTTAATCTCATGAAATGCTCAACTACATTCAAAAATTCTTTCCTCATGAAAGTCTTCCTTAACTTACACAACTCTATCAGCTGTTTCCACTATAAGAAAGTTTAATATTACCAATCTCTGATTTATGAACCATCATTCTCATTTCATGAATACTCTGGTATGATTAACTAGTGTTATGCATTGGATGCAGAATGACTTTCAAATCATAAAATATTGGGAGTTTGGTTCTCAATGCAATGTTCAGAGATAGAGCTTGGCGACCATAATTAGATCAGAGTAGTTTGATCTTATTAATGGATTAACCTAGTTATGAGCTCATAATTAAATGTCCTAATAAATGGTGATAGAGACTTTAAGAAGTCAGTCCTACTTGGAGGAAGTAAGCCACTGGGAGTGTGTCCTTGGAGGTTATACCTTGTATCTTATTCTTTGTTTTCCTTGTGCCTACCATGATGTGTCACACAAAAAGAACATTTATTGTATCATATACTTTACACCACAGTGTTTTACCCCAACACAACCTCCCTACAATAAGGTCAAGCAACCATTGGCTGAAAGTTCTGAAACAACAAACCAAAAATATCCTTTACTCTTTTGAGTTGACTCTCTCAGGCATTTTTTTTTTGCAGTGACTTATATGCTTAGATATGCTTTATGATGGACAGCAATAGCAGATTCATTCCATTAATGTACTCCCATATATTCAGTGCTAGTGACAACACATATAGTGATGATGGTAAGTAGGGTACAATTTTAAACATACACTCAGAAATGCTGATAAATGCCATAGTATAAATAATTATATAAGATCACAAATTAATTCTACAAAAGTACTTATTACAAATAAAAGATTTAAGATTATGATCATTTGAAAGAAAATCACATTCAGTGGATTAGAAGATTTTCTACATTTTATTTCATGTTCTAATCCACATTAAAAAAATCACAATAGAGGGTTACAAATCTAACTTACTTAAACTAAGTTCTACTTCTAAGACTCGTTGGTTATGTGAACATGGGCAAGTCACTTCATCCCACTGAGCCTCATTCTCATATTTTGTAACATGTAGATAATGTTATTACTTCAAATATTTTTATATAAAATATTCTTGAAAGTCACAGGAAATCATAGCTAAGAAATTATTTCAGGTTATTATTCTCAGTTCCTGGCATCTACTTGTTCAAATTTAGGTTTTGACTTTGTTCTTTGGAGAATTCTACTTTCAATGATGGTAAGATTCAGGAGCTTTGAAAAGGTCTTATTTGCAAAGCAATGAGCATCCTGAAGTCTAGTCCTTTTACACATCTAACTTACCAAATTACAACTGGTTGGATCATCTTGCACCCTCATTCTGTTTGATCCACCATATAATACTATAAAGATAAACACATAATGATTTATCTATATAATTATATCTGAAAATATATAAATAGATATATAAAAGAAACATTTTAGCTGAATGCCAGTATCCTCTATTAATAATTAAGCATTAAAAATGTTTAGAAGGTAAATAAGACTTCAAAGGTTTCAAAAATACTCATACTCTGGGGCAGAACAATAATTAATGCATATATTTTTTCCAAAGAAGAGTATAACATTCATGTACCTTCATTAATATTCCCTAGTATTCATGATCAAGTGACAAAGGAATACTTTCTATGGTTATTAACAAAGCAAACAGAATTATTTCTCATCGTGTGTGATTAACACTATTCTTTTAGTTACTGGAAGAACAGTATATGTTCATAATTATTTTTAGTAATCATATTCTGATGCTATTGCAGTAAATGTGTTTTCTTAATGGCACTTTGATCGCCATTAGTTAACATATGCATATAAATACACACATATTATTAATAGAAAAATCAACATTAAAAGTCTCAGAAACAAATTCTTGAAGGGAAGGCCAGGCAGATGCCTAATATCCTTCATTAAGACATTAAGCAAACTCTTCTCAAAAATGAGCATTGTTCTTTCCATTTCAAAAGACTAAGTTGACATTATAAAAGAAAGTATTAACTTACAGTTGATACACACTGAGCATTAAAGGAAAATTTGAATTAATAAATCACCTAGTTGTTTCATAAAATATTTAATTGATGGGAATTGCTTCTTCACAAAGAATAACAAAGCTAACTTAAGTTTAATAAAAGAATCCTCTTGAATTATGGGGATGATTCACATGCCCTAACATAGTCTCATCTTATCACGTGGCTCTAAATAAGAATAGATTTTAAGATGAGTAAAAGAAATAACTTCTGTCATACAGTTAGGGGATTGTTATGATATTTTTAATTTACATAATTCATGAGATAAGTAGAAGAAATTGTCCTTCCTTAACAAGCTGTAATTTGATATGCAAATAGCTAGAGGTAGGTGATTTATTAATGAGATTTGTTAATATGAAAACAGGGGCTAACTTATTTACAACAGGTGACAGGTTATCTTAAGTTGGAGATCCTGAGATACCAGTGACTATGTCAAAATCAGAAAGGTACAGAACCAGGAAAGTCAATGGTTTAACATTTAGTTCTAGACCAAAGGGTTGAAAACTCAGAGTACCACTCACTAACAAATGTGTTAGACTCTAAGACTTGAGACTCTGGAGTTCCGATATCTCAGAGCAGGATAAAACCCAGCACAATAGATGTTGTTCTCTTACATCCAGCGAAGATTCTACCAGTCTCCTCCAGAAATACACTTAGAGCACACCAGAAATAATAGAAATAATGTTTTACTAGTTCTTATGAATTTCTTGCCAGTTAAATTGACACAAAAAAATTAACGACCACAAATGTATGATTGATCAAGCAGAGGGTCTCTCTCTCAGACCGAGCTACTCAGTGCAGAGTTTCTGACAGCTCTTGACTAACACAAAAACTAGCTGACACATATGTTCTGTATTTCCTTATGTAGTAATATTGGAAATGAAAAGCATTCTGGAGCCCCCATTCTTTCATATTAGATAACTTGCTTAGAA
This sequence comes from Mastomys coucha, assembly GCF_008632895.1. Taxonomy (NCBI): domain Eukaryota; kingdom Metazoa; phylum Chordata; class Mammalia; order Rodentia; family Muridae; genus Mastomys; species Mastomys coucha. The sequence goes on from NC_045030.1 coordinate 158,769,815, forward strand.
GATATGATGGTGAAGAAGGAAGCATAGTCTCTACATGTTCATTTGTTTAGAGTACTGCAAACATCTGTATTAAGAAACGGAAGGCAGTCTTCAATGGCCAGCATTGTCTACTAGGCAAGAATCCCAAGGACTGATGTGACTCTACACCCATGTTCTCTTGTTTTCAGAAATACAGTTTTCTCCTCTCCCATGTGTTTTGTGGAATACACAGGGCTATCCAGCATTCAGAACCACAAGCTTCAAAGCTAGGAAATCTAAATGTGAAATTAATGCTCTCCCAGGCTCCAAGTAGACAACTGGATGTCTGTCCAGAGTATTTCTGGATTAAATTACTTTGGAAGTCATTTTAGAACTGGAACTCATCAACTTATTAGTGTTCAGTATTCACAGACCACAAATGTGCTCAACTTGAAATAATTTCTATTTTCAGCCATGTTTCATGGCAAATGATTGCTGTTCTATTGGATAAAGTGAAAATGCAGATAACAAGAAGGCAAAGAATAAATTGGAGGATAAGTTCAATGTAATGACATTGAACCATGTTAGAAGACTCCTGATTTGCTATATTATAAAGTTGAAAATAATGAATAACAATAAAGTGGATGGCTGCAGGATCACATGCCTTGTACTCTCTCCTTGATCTTATTCGAAACTAACTTTCAGTTTACCTTAATGTTTATAATGGCCTACTGAAAGTTTCTTTTGGAGAGTTCTCAGAGTTTTAATTCTTGTTACAGATGCCCCTAATTTCTACTTTCACTCCAAAAAATATCTATCCTGGTGTTGTCTTGGATTCACAAAATTCTAAAACTATAATTTCAAACAAAGTAAATGATTCAAACTGAAATAGTAGCTTTTTGTTGGAAATTATTGGTGGCTGAAAGGGTATTAGAATCAGAGATGACACTTTTTTTCTACTATTCATTTGTAGACAGCCAATAAGTAAACTAAGCACTTACAATAAGTGAAGTGCTGTATATGTTTTGAAAATAATGAGGCAGAGTGTTACATGTGGTGTTTAAGGAATTATATATGCAAAGATAAAAATAATATGATGGAAGTAGAATTTTAGGGTATCACCCAGGGAGATTAATTTATTGATATCCAAGAAATATCACAAACGGACATTGTTTTATTTACTCATTGGTCTCAATTCTAGTTCTTACCTTGACAAGTTCACAAAAGTAATCTTGTTAGACTTCCAATTATGTTACAAATTTTGGATATGTATGACATAGTAACTTTGTAGTATCAGAGAGTGTAAATATCATCTGAAATGAAAACACAGCAAGTGATCAAGAGCATATACTGAAGTGCTTCATGATAAACATTGTATTAGAATAATGGACTATGACCTTATTATTATAATGTAAAATACCGAACAAGCATAAATCAAAGGAAATGATGTAGTCAGTCATCCCATCTCCAGCTTCACAATAGGGAATAGGGAATATTTAAGCCATTTGTGCCATGATTCATTCTTGGCATGGGGGCTTGTTTTATCTGTCAGAAGTCTTTTTTTATTTTTCTCTCTATTTATTGTCAACTTTGTTGCTAACTCATTGCTCATTGTATTTTGAAAATGTTACATAATGGAACAAATAGTTTAGAGTGTTTGGAGTGTAAGTAACTTGTATATGAGAATTTAAAAAAAAAACACAACTATTTGTGTAACCACAGATAGCATAAGACAATAAAAAATCAGGGTTGACTCAAAATAAGTGTCTCAGCCATTGAAAATATTTGCGTGCAAACCTGACTACTTGAGTTTGATCTTTGGAGCTTATTGTGCAAAGAGTAAACCAGTTCCCCAGGTTGTCCTCTGACAGGCACACATGCTTTGAGGCACAGACATATGCACACTTACACACACACACACACACACACACACACACATGAAAATCTTTAAGACAAAACTACCAATGCCTCTATAAACTCCCACGTGCTAATCCATTCTTCTCCCTCTTGTGATGATTTCTACACTAAATAGTTTCCTATTATTCTTTCTCTACCTTGTTATTTTAGTGCATACAGAGCTCTTACAGTTACTCTTATTGTAAAGTGCTCATAAAATGTGTTCTGCTGTGTTTTGCTTTTCTTTTTGTCAGTATAATGTTATTATACTTAGGAAGAATTCATTCATTTTCATGCTCCGCTGCTTCATTCAATGAGCATTCCACACCTTATTTTATCTGTTCCACTGCTGGTGGGATTTAGGGTTGCTCCTAGTTGGAATTTTTTGCTACAATGAATAATGCTACATAATGTTCTTGAGCAATTCTTCTGCTATACATATGCAATGTTCCTCTAGAGTGCATATTTGGAGGAAGAATTTCTAAATCTCAGGGTACGCATAGCTTCACTTTTGTTACATACTACCATGTTGTCTCCTAGTATGTAATAGAAACTTACAGTCTTCCCATAATGCGGAAAAACTCTAATTACTTTTTATTCCTACCAACATTTGGCATTTCCAGACTTCTTAATTCTTGCCAATCTGAAGACCATTAAATACTATTACATACTGCTTTTAGTTTGCATTTGTCTGATTACTAATATGGTTGAACACCAGTATAATATATTTACAGATGGTATTTACCTTCCAAATACCTATTTATTGATTAAAAACCTATCAATTCACTTGTTTCTTTCCCCTGATTTATATGTATGAATTATTTTATGGTGGCAATTTTCCAGTTATTGTGTATATCTTTGCCTAATTTGTACATTTTTTCCTTTATGCTATATATATATATATTTAACTTTAATTTATCATATAATTGTTATGTGTCAAACATTATTAGTAAATGTAATAAATATTTTCTAAGTTAAACTTTTAAATTTTGTAACAGAGATCTATCAATCAGCCAAGTGTTTCTTTTTTGTCATTTTATGGTAATAAAGACACTTGGTTCAGATGTTAAATCTATTTTCTATCATGTGTCCCTGTATTTTTCTCAATGTTCTTAGAATTAAATCTAAAGTAATTTTATTCATTTTAATTTTATAAGCAACTGCTATAAACACAAAGGCACAGACAGATGTTTGTACATCATATATAAATAAAAAATTTAAGTTAGCTCTTCTCAGAGTCTGGAAATCAAGGTGGCCTATAATATTGGGACAGCATATTACAATATATATTGGCAAATTAATTAAAAGACCTACAATGTCTACCCTTCTTCTAGTAATACACTGCTAGATAATAAACTGTCTTTAAATATACTAGTTTAAGACAATTATTTCTCCCTTTGTTTTATTTGAAGAATTCAATATCAGTACACTCCAATTGCATCATTTACATCCTCCAAATATTACCATGTTCCCCTGACTACCTCCTCTTGAATTCATGACTACCTTATTCATGTGTGTGTACTAAATTCTATATAAATTATAAAGTAGTTGTTTATATTGTGAAAATGCATGATACAGTTTGATCATATCCTCAATTATTCGCTCTTTTTCCCCTCTTCTTTCCCTGATGCTTCCTCCCTTCCTCCCTCCCTTCCTCCTCTCTCTTCTCTGTCTTTGTTTTATTAAGATTCCACATATAAAACAAAACATATGATACATGTCTTTAAGAGTAGATGGATTATTTCTTTAATGTTATAATCCTTGATTTAATTTATTATATGCAAATAATGTAATTTCTTTCCTTTTTTTGATTGATTCCAGTCTACTGTGCATATACCACATTTTCTTTATGCATTCATCTGCTGACAGGCATTTAGACTTATTAAATAATTTGTCTGGTATGAATAGTGCTGAGATAAACAACAGGATACAGGTTATCTCTATTGCATTCTGATTTTGATTTTGTATTGTGTTATTCTGAGTTTGATTCCTTTTGATATATCCACATGAATTGTAGAGCAGGAGCACTTGACAGTTCTGTACTTTCTTCACACTTCTCATGTTGTAGTATCATAGTTCATTTTAAATATTAACTTGCCACAATTTGGAATCACATTCACAAGTAGCATCAATTGAGGAATTGTCTTGATTGCCTTAACTGATGTGGGATAACCCATCCTTAGTTTGCTCAGCAGCTTCTGGTACAGTCCAGCTAAGAAGAACACAAAAGAAAGAAGACTATTAAAGTTTTTAGGGGGAAGGGAAGGTTGGTCTTCCTTGTTACAGCCAAATTAATTTACCCTGTTGCTTCTGTTCCTAAAACTTCAGCTGATATTAGGACAAGCTAAGACTTGAGTCATCTGATGGGTCAACTGAGCTACACTTGCATGATGGCTTGCTTACATGATTGGAATGTTACACTGGCTATAAGATACTGAATAGGAGCCCAGATTGGACAGTTAGCCAGGAAGCACATGCATGTTCTTTCCCTAAAGCTTACCTTCTTTTTTATTATTATTATTTTATTAGATATTTTCTATATTTACATTTCAAATGATATCTCCTCTTCTGGTTACCCTTCCAAAAAAAATATCAAAACCAAAAACAACAACAAAAAACAAACCCTGTTTTCCCCCTGCTCACCTACCCACCTTCTCCCACTTTCTGGCCCTGGCATTCCCCTACACTGGGGCATAAACCTTCACAGGACCAAGGGCCTCTCCTCCCATTGATGACCTACTAGGCAATCCTCTGCTATACATATATTGCTGGAGCCATGAGTCCCACCATGTGTGGTCTTTGGCTGATGGTTTAGTCCCTGGGAACTCTGAGGGTACTAGTTAGTTCATATTGTTGTTCGTCTTAAGGGGCTGCAAACCCTTCAGCTCCTTGGGTCCTTTCTCTAGCTCCTTCATTGGGGACTCTATGCTCAGTCCAATGGATGGCTGTGAGTCTCTACTTGCATCTCAGGAGACAGCTATATCAGGCTCCTGTTAACCAGAACTTGCTGGTATCCACAACAGTGTCTGGGTTTGATGATTGAATATAGAAAGGAATCCCAGGTGGAGCAGTCGCTGGATTGTCCTTCTTTCAGTCTCTGCTCCATAGTTTGTCTCTGCAACTCCTTAGATGTGTATTTTACACCATGATGACTGAGTTCTGAGAAAATGGCTCCCTACAGTGAGTACAGCAAAGTGATGTTAGAGAGATGGTGATGTAAGAGTTCTCATAATATAGTCATATTATGAGAGTCATATAGCCTCCATTTTTCTGCATTTTACTAGTTGTATATTTCTCACCAAGTTCTAGGGTAGAAGGAAGTAGTATCAAATGGAAGAGAACATAGTTTGTTGGGCAATAGTCTTTGATGAGTATGTCAGCTTTTTAGCTGAGCAATAAAGATTAGATGGACTTCAAAGACTCTCATTAAAAATGTCTCAAATTCATGGATAAAATATATGTACTTTTTTATAAAAACACACAAAAAATGACCATGAGGTAAGGGAAATTCTCAGAGTCCTAAAATACAAAAGAATGAATAATAGTTAAACCCAAGTGCTAAAAGCACAGTCCCTTGGAATAGCTTTTTATTTTACAGACCTATGACTGAAGTTTCAATGGCACCTTGGCGAGATGGGAGAATGAGAAAAGCAGCCTAGAACCCAAGAAAAGTGAAGGTCTATTTATGTGGTGAGCCATGCAATATGTTAAAAAAAAATTCAGACAGCCGGAAAACATGCCTATCTGAAACTAGATATTTAATACAACATAAAGTTTTAGAATTTTAACTAGTAGGAAAATATAAGTGTTTAATATACTAATGAATAATAAGACTATAATCAAAACACTTCAAGCAAAAATTTTATTTAAAATTCCTCAAAGTTTACAATATCTAGAATCTCTGTATAAGCAATAATACTTCACTTGGGGAAAATAAACTTCAACACATATTTCATGGTTTTCCTTTAACTAAAGATATTGTGAAGATGATCTGCCAATACAAATCACAGAACACATAGCAGGAAACTCATGAGTATAGGCTAGGAGGAGCTAAGACTAAGAGAGTAAAATACATCAGATATTAGAGTTGCCAGAGTTCAAATAAATGTATTTTAAATCTGTTTAGCAATTATAAAGAGATGTGACAAGTAAGAAATAATTGATCCAAAGCACAACCAAATATAATATCTGTGAACGAAATGTATAATAATTAAGTTTTAGAAGCTAGTGAACCATTTTAGGTATGTCTGAATGTCATATCAGAAATAACAAATGAGACAATTATTGAACTAGAAAAGACAAAGTCTTACCAAGAAAACTAGACACAGAAGAAAAGTATTTGATATGAAAGAGATATCTAGATATATCAAAAATAGAAGGAGACTGGCTATCTCACACATTTTAAATAAAAGTTTAAAAAGAATATGAAAATTCAGAGGAAGCAGTTTCTAGACACAATAGCTAAATTTTTCAGGATTGATGAAAAATTTGAGTCATCAGAATTAGGGATTTCAGTGAGATTAAGGATGAACGAAATATTGTCACATTTAAAAAAAACCTTGAGATCAGCTGTGTGGTACTGGCTCATGCCTTTAATCCCAACACTCAGAAGGCTGAGGCAGGTGGATTTATGGGTTTGATGGCAGTGTGGTCTACAGAACAAATTCCAGGACTGCCAAGGCTACACAGAGAAATCTAGTCTCAAAGAACAATTAGAAACTGACTTTTACTGAGGAACTATTGGAGAGGGATGGGGAGCAGGACTGTGAAAAAATAAAAGTAATAAAAAATAAAGAGAGGAAGCTCTATTCCCAGGGGCTCTGACACACCCAGGATCAGAGCTGACAACTTTTTGTCACTCTGGAGCACTTCCCTCCCCCTTCACTTGAAAGATAGCTTATTCCCAGAGCTACTCAGACAATCAAAGTTCGCTCACTCCTGGAGCACCTCCCCCTTTCATCAGAAAGCTAGCTCATTCCCAGAGCACAAAGACACTTTAGCTCAACCCGGGAGCTACTAGCCTGGAAGTTACTAATTTGCAACTGAATTGAAGGCCTGTTCTCTAGGCAAAGGTTCACAGCTTGGGAGCTGCTATTTTGCAACTCAATTAGGCATCTAAGTCCATCTGCCCATCGGAACACCAGGGCTGCTTCTCGTGGACTTCAGAAAGTGGATTCCAAAGAGACTGTGACAGTTTTGACATTGCAGGCGATAAAGGCATGTCATGGCATTGGGTGTATTGGAATAAGGTGCATCATGAAAACCTGTGTTCAGTGGAATAGGTCTCTGCTACTCTCAACCTAAGAC
>NC_045030.1:158776985-158793486 GCF_008632895.1 Mastomys coucha
ATTTCTAATAAACAGAGAGGAACTGTAACCTCAGCCATTAGCCAAGGCATCAGACAAACTGCCAGCCTCCACCTGGAAGCTGCTATCCCACCTGGGGAGCTATCTCTGTGGACTGTCATGTTTCCTCGAAGCAGCAGCTTCGAAGTCCACCCACTGAGCTACGAGACTGCCCACAGCTTGCAAGTTGCTGAGGCATTGGTGCTTGAGCAATACTGCAGTGTTTACGTTATGCAAATATCATGGAACCTAGAAACTTCCTTTCATTTCTGTACTGTCTATAAAAACCTGGCTCCCGCAGTAAAGTTTGAACCTTGATCAGAAAAAAAAAATGGCCCCATAGGCCCATAGCGGGTGTCACTGTTAGGAAGTGTGGCCAACTTGGAGGAAGTGTAGCCTCGTTGGAGGAAGTGTGTCTCTGGAAAAAGGGCTTTGAGGTCTCAGAAGATAGAGCTTGGCCTAGTGGCTCACTGTCTCATCCTGCTGCTTGTGGATCCCCATGCAGACCTTTCAGCTCCCTCTCCAGCATCATATCTGCCTGTGGGCTGCCATGCTTCCTTGCCATGCTGATAATGGACTGAACCTCTGAAACTGTAAGCCAGCCCCAACTAAATGCTTTCCTTTGTAAGATTTGCTGTAGCTGTGGTGTCTTCACAGCAATAAAATCCTACGAAGTAAAAATAAATAAATAAATAAAGGAAGGAAGGAAGAAAGAAAGAAAGAAAGAAAGAAAGAAAGAAAGAAAATAAAAAAATAAAAACGAAACCTATGTCCAATCCTGGAGATGTCACCCACTTCTTCACCCCTGTCAGTTGCAGATTTCCATCCAGTTTCATGGCCATCTAATCATATCTCCTTGTCCTTCCCCATGCCTGATCTTGAACCTCCCCCAATCTCCTTCCCATCCTTCCTCCATCCCAGTTACCTCCTTCCATTTGCTTCTTATGACTATTTCCTTACACCTTCTAAGTGAGATTTGAACTTCCTTGCTTGGGCCTTCCTTCTTGTTTAGCTTCTTTAGGTCTGTGGAGTGTAACATGGTACCTACATTTTATGGTTAATATCTACTTATAAGTGAGTACATACCATGCATATTCTTTGGGACTGGGTTACCTCACTCAGATGATATTCTCGAGTTCTATTCATTTGCCTGAAGAATACATGATGTCTTGGTTTTTAATAGATGAATAGCATTATGTAGATGTACATTTTCTTCAGTTGAGGGACATCTAGGTTGCTTCTAGGTTTTGGCTATTACAAATAAAGCTGCTATGAACATAGTTGAGCAAGTGTCTTTGTAGAATGTTGGAACATCTTTTGGGTATATGCCCAGGAGTGTTATAGCTGGGATGCAAGGTAGAACTATTCTCAGTTTTCTGGAAACAACAACAACAACAACAAAAACCTACAAAGTGATTTCTAAAGTGCTTGTATAAGTTTGCACTCCCACCAGTAAAGAAGTGTTCCCTTTGCTCCACATCCTTGCAAGCATGTGCTACCTCTTGAGATTTTAATCTTAGTCATTTTAATGGGTGTAAAATGGAGTGTCAGAAATGTTTCGATTTGCATTTACCTGATGACTAAGGACTTTGAACATTTCTTTGAGAGCTTCTTGGCCATTTGAGATTCCTTTGTTGAGAATTCTGTTTACCTGGGATAAAGGAGGCTCCCAAGAATCGATGGGGGTGACCTTAGCTGTGACTTACTACATTGGGAATATGGAACCTGAAGAGGTTACCTCTTGTAGCCATACAGGAACCCCAGTGAAGCATTAGAGACAACAATCTACCCACAAAACTTTCAACATAAATTTATCCTGTCTACAAAAAAATGCAGGGACAAGAGATAGATCAGAGATTAAGGAAATGACCAACCAATAGCCAGCCCAACTTGAGACTCATCCCATGGGCAAGCATCAGTCTCTTACACTATTAATGATACTCTGTTGTGCTTGCAGACTTGAGCAAATTGTGCCCTGAGATGCTCCACCCAGCAATGGACTCAGACAGATACAGACACCCACAGCCAAACAGTGGATGAAGCTTGAGGACCGTTATGGAAGAATAGGATGAGGGATTGTGAGTCCCAGAGGAGATGGAAACTCCACAGGAAGACCAACAGAGTCAACTAATCTGGATCCTTGGGGTTCTCAGAAATTGAATCACCTGCCAAAGAGCATACACAGGCTGGATTGACCTTGGCCTCTCCACTCCTATGTAGCAGACATACAACTTGACCGTCATATAGGTCCTGAACAATTGGATCAGGGGCTATACCAAAAGCTTGTCTGTGGGATATGTTTTTCTAGCTGGGCTGCCTTGTCTGCCTCAGTGGTAGAAGATGCACCTAGCCTCACAAAGATTTAAATTGTTAGGGTGGAGGGATACCCAAGGTGGGGCCGACCCAGTCAGAGGAGAAGGGGAAGGGTGATAGAGGAAGGATTGTGGGAGAGGGAGTGCTAGAGGGGCAGTGAGTGGGATGTAAAGTGAATAAGTAAAAAATAAAAAGAAAAGAATTTTTTTTTAAAAAAAAATATCCTATGTAATAGCTGGAGAGATGAATTCTCTGTAATACTACCAGGACAAAAATAGTGAAACCAAAATACTTATTCAATATACTGAAGTTTCATAGCTTCTGACCTTGGGTTTTGTATATACCAAGTTCTTTTACTTGACTAAGAAAGCAACAACTTTTGGACAAATAAAACAGTTACTAACATTAGCACTTCAAGATAGAAAAACTTAAAGAAACATTTCAGAGAAAAGGAGAAGTCTCCCAGAAGAAAAAGTAGTCAAGATTAAGTATTAATTTCAGAGAACAATAAGTTTTAAGGCAAAACACACACACACACACACACACACACACACACACACACACACACAAGTAAAATAAAAACAACGAAATCTTAGGGAAGGCCAGGAATTACACTCAAGTCAATTCAGTTAAAGCTTTTCTATGATGCTCCGTTAGAACAAAAGCAATGACTAAGCCAATGAAGATGTGAAGAAAGAAAAACAGAGGAAGGAAAGGCTAGAAGGGCATAGTGCAAAGTGTTTAAATGTCAAAGAAAGGCTGACTATCCTTACAATTTTCAACTGGAAAATCAAAGTTTTTGTCTGTTTTTTACTGCAGCAGCCCTCCCTCTTATTGATCTCACTCAGATGCTCTCTGTGATTTAAGAGGACACTATCATGTTTACTTAAAGTAAGCACTGTTGATAATTCTATTACTGTATTAAAAATATTCAACTGAAGGTTCCTTATGGGTGATATAGTACATAACAACATAAAGGCAAGACAAAATGAATTTTTAGAGCCAGATTTCACTTTTGATTTAAACTATAACCTTTTGAGCTCCCAAGACTCATCTTGAATGTTCGAAGGCCAGGCCAGAATGCATCTAATATATGAAACTAAAGAAAAGAAGGAGATTTTTGTCCACAGGAAAAGGATCCAGTTTTATTTTGCTGGTAAGAGTGGAAGGGGCACCTATGTGTATCCCTCTTTTTATGCAGAAGAAAAATAATGGGTAATAGCCCCAGTGAGGCCTGAGAGATGTGTACCAAAATCAGACAATGTGAGTCCATTCCAATAGTAAAACTCATGGAATTAATGTCTCATGTCAATTTTGCAATAGACTCTAAGAAACTTGAACTCTAGAACTGAAAAGTTTTGCATTTAAATAATAGTTCTGTAGTGTCAACAGGCCAGAACCTCCGGGGCTCCCAGGGACTGGACCACCAACCAAAGAATACACATGAAGGGACCCATGGTGCTGGCTGCATATGTGGCAAAGTATGGTCTTGTTGGACATCAGTGGGAGGAGCAGCCCTTGGACCTAAGGGCGTTTGATGCCCCAGTGTAAGGGAATGCTATGGGAAGAAGATGGGAGTGGATGGGTGGGTAGGGAGCACCCTCATAGAGACAGGGAGAGGGGGGTGGCATAGGGGGTTTCTGAAGGGGATACCTGGAAAGGGGAAAATACTTGAAATGTAAATAAAGAAAATATCCAATAAAAAAGCTAAATAAATAAATAAATAATGGTTCTGCCATTTGGTGAACTGAACTAGTGATACCATCAGGTTTCTAGACTTTTTAAATAATGATGACCTTGAAATCTATTTATTCACTCAGCAGATAATTTACTGAGTGTCCAAAATATTCCAGGCCTAATTCTATGAATAACGGATATTAAAAATAGAAGTATTAGAAAGTTCCTAATATAATAGGACTTAGCACGACTCTGCAGGCTGGCCTCCTCTTTAGCCATCAACCGACCCTAAAAAGGGCCAAATGGCACATTGTTCATCCTGTGTCCATAGGCAATCATGCAAAATGCACTAATTAAATGTCTCCATAATGACTGTGTGCTTCAGGAATGGCCTGGTGCCAATGCCTTGAAAAGGCAGCTCCAAATGCCATTCTTGTCCAGCAGCTAATGGATAAAGTGACCACAGCATATGCTGAGAATTGATTGCTTGCTTTAGATTTAATCAAGCACTCCTCCTCCTCCTCCTCCTCCTCTAAAAATGGTAATGTTCTTTTCTTACTACAGCCACTATACCATAACCAAAAAGAATCAGATTTTCCTCTCTAACTTTTAATTATCCCTGGGCATCTTTGAGAAATGGCGTGAGTAACACAAATCAGAAATGCCAGTTGGCTTTGGAATGTATCCCATTTTCCTTAGAAACATATTTTTGAGCTCTTTTTTGAAGAAATGTTAATGTTGATTTGTGTTTCCTTAATAGATATCAATGGATGACAAGACCATGAAGATAAAGTGTAAGTAAATGAAAAGCATTGAATAATTCTTAAAAGGGTCTGTTGGTGATACATGCATGTCTGACATCTCTTCAACTTAGGCACCATCTACATCACTGCTTGTAAAAGTATCTGTATATACTAGCTACTTTTCAAAAAACTTCAAATCTGAAAGTTTCTAATAGCTAGCTCTCTATTCTATAACACACACCTCCCCCTATTAAAGAGCAATAACAAACGACCAGGACATGCATTATCATGAAATTTATGTTGAGCATGCCCAGTCTACATAGAAAAGGGTTAAATTTTAAGTAGCATATAACATAATAAATACTTTACAAATACTATAGGTGAATACCCACAACCATCATGAGAGGGCAAAATATTTACATTTTATATAGCAAAACAAGAAGTATAGAGAGGTAAAATAATTTGCCGAGAGTCACTCAATTAGGTAGTGATAGATATCATTGTTTCTGAACTCATATCTTTCCACCATCATGTGTTAAGGCTCAACAAGCAGCTATATTGGATAGAGTTTGAAACATATAAGCTTTTGACAAAAGAATGACACTAGACAGAATCTCACAGATCAAAGTCACAACCTAATGCTAGAAAGAAAATACCAGAAGCACTTAATTTGGTATGGATCAAGTACTAAAGAGTTGAAGATAACAGCTGAAACTGATTCAGCTGCTACCCTTGAAGTATGTCTCATGAGCAACTACCATAATAAGCATTTTGCTTTCTTTATCCTTTATTCATAAGACAATGAACCATGAAGAGAGCAGTAACTTGATTCTTTCATCAGTTTCCAATGTACCTCGATGAGTCTGATCTGTCTTTAGTTACCAACCCATTACTAACTGTACTAAGAAAACAGAAGATGCATTTTTGGCATGATTTGAGGTTCTAGTAGAGTGTGCTACCATGCTCAGGGGGATAAAATTTTGTTCCATTGAGGGTCACCTAATTAAATTACTTGACTCCTCTTTATCATCGGTACACAATCCTTGTGGGGAAGCATAACCCGTGAAGCCAGTAGAATTTACTAACCCAAATGGAGTGGATGAGGCCCATGTATGTCTAAAAACCCAAGGATAGACACAAGATCCAGTACATTCTATATTCAAATGTATAAAATACAGAAATGCATACCATCATACACTCCCATATGTACAACACATACAATCAGCCGTTCAAATACACACCATCCAAAATGGTCATTTAATTATATTTTATGTGCATTATTTAATGGGGGTTGCATTGACTCTGTAGATTGCTTTTGGTCAGATGTCCATTTTTATCATATTAATCATACAGATCCATGAGCATGGAAAATCTTTCCATTTTTTGATATCTTCTTCAATTTCTTTCTTCTTGTTATATAGTTCTTTCACTTACTTAGAGCTACACTAAGATAACTTATGTTAATTTATGCTATTGGGAAAGCTGTTGTTTCTCTGGATTCTTCATCAGTCCATTTGTCATTTGTATATAGGAAGTTACAAATTTGTGTGAGTTCAGTTTGCTATTTTGTTGAAAGCTTTTTATCATCTGTAGGAGTTTTCTAGTAGAATATTAGGAACATTAGAGGTCACTTAGTATATTATCATAGTATCTATAATAAATGTACTTTGACTTTTTCCATTCCAATTTGTATCCCTTTGATCTTCAATAGTTTTCTTATTGTTCTTGTCCCTGATATTAGTGGAGTTGCTTTAAGTTTATCTCCATTTAATTTGATGTTGGCTGTTATTTTGATGCATATTACCTTTATTGTGTTTAGGTATGTGCATTGTAACCCTGATATCTCTAAGACTTTTATCATGGTGGGATGTTGGATTCTGTCAAAGGCTTTTCAACACCTAATGAGATCATCATGTGTGTGTGGGAGGAGGGTGGGAGTTTCTTTCAGTTTGTCTAAATGGTGGATTACATTTATTGATTTTCATGTATGGAACCATCCCTGCCTCTCTGGGATGAAACCTACTTGATCATATAGATGATCTTTTTGATGTGTTCTTGGATTCAGTTCCCAAGTATTTTATTGAGAACTTTTACATCTATATTCATAAAGAAAATTGGTCTGTAATTATCTTTGTTTGTTGGGTATTTTTGTGTGTAGGTATCAAGGTAACTGTGCCCTCATAAAACAATTTGGGTCATATTCATTTTGTTTTCATTTTGTGGAATAATTTGAGCATTGGTGTTAACTCTTCTTTGAAAGACTAGACAAATATTGTACTAAAGCCATCTGGCCCTAGTATTTTGTTGTTTGTTTGTTTTTGGCTGGGAGACTTTTAATGACTACTTGTATTTCACGAATGATTATAGGTCTGCTTAAATTGCTTGTCTGATCTTGAGTTGACTTTGACAAGTGGCTTGCATGGAGAAAATTATTCAATTTTTTAGATTTTGCAAGTTGGTGGAGCACAGGTTTATAAACTGTGTCCTTATGATTGTTTGCTTTTCTTTTGTGTGTGTTATTTCTCCTTTTCTTTCTTTCTTTTTTTTAATTACTTTTATTTTTTACACTCTAATCATTACTCACTCCTGGTCTGCCCTCACACAGTTCCTTACCCCATTCCTCTACCTCCCTGTCCCTTCCTCATCAGGCCTCCCCACTCTCTGGGGCCCCAAGTCTCTGAGTGTGCAAAAAAGTGCATCTGTATGTTTGTCTGTTTATTGTACCTTTTTTTAGTTCCTTTCCTTCTCTTTGTTTGTTTTGCCCTATTCCAATATATCATTTCTTGTCTTATCTTATTATATTTTATTACTATCACTTAGAGGCCTGTTTGGCTCTTTTTGTATTGTTTTTGCCTTTTCTATTTAGAGATGAGAAGAAAGGTGGAGAGAAACTGTGAGGGAAAGAGGAAGGAAAAGCATAATTAGAATACATTGTGTGAGAAAAGAAATATTTTCGATAAAAGGAAGAAGCTAAACATGTGGTTCAAAAACAAAACACAAAACAAAAAGAAAGGAAGAAAGAATGAAAGACAGAAAGAAAGGAAGAAAGAGAGAGAGAAAGAGAGAAAGAAAGAAAGAAAGGAAGAAAGAAAGAAAGAAAGAGAAAAGAAAGAAAGAAAGAAACAAAGAAAGAAAGAAAGAAAGAAAGAAAGAAAGAAAGAAAGAAAGAAAGAAAGAAAGAGAAAAGAAAGAAGGGTCTCACTTGGTAGATGTGGAAACCAAGAGAAGAAAGGTATTCAGAAGAACCCAAGGCCATTGTGCAAGCTCTAAAGAACACTAGATTAATCCCTTAGCCTTTCTCCTCCTGGCTGGATCCTTTCATAGTCTTTAGAATAGGCCCTCTCTCACACAGAAAGTCTATGTTCTTGGCCCAGGATTAGACAGTATTAAGATAATCAACTGTTCCTGCTTTCCTGGGACTAAGATTTTACAGGTCTTTGATTTTTTAACTTTAAAAGTTCCAAACAAACCAGAATTTTAGTTATTATATGAAGAGGTATCCAATTGCCAGATTATTTGTTGATGACAGCTCTGTTTTTATTAATGGAATCCTAGACAAACTTTTTCCTCATTTCTTATTTCTGATTCATAGAGTCATTTAATCCCAAGGGTCCAATAGTTAAAACTGACTTCCTAATGTCTGCCTCTAGTTCCATTATTTGTGATTCACTTTTGTGTAGACCCATTCTATCTGCATCATGAACAATAAATAAACCTATTATCCAGCCTTTATTTCTTTTCCTCTGGGATCTGATTGCATCTAGTCTTTGGCAATATCGGTCAAATCTCACTTGCCATCCATGTGAGTTGAAGGAATCTGCTAGTTGCCTTACTAATATGTCCTGATCTCACCTTCTTTTTTTTTTATACATATTCTTTTTTTATTAGATATTTTCTTTATTTACATTTCAAATGTTATCCCTTTTCCTGGTTTCCCCTCAGAAAACCCCCTATCCCCTCCACTTCCCCCTGCTTACCCACCCACCTACTCTCACTTCCTGGCAGTGGCATTCCCCTATACTGGAACATAGAACTTTCACAATGATGACTGATTAGGCCATCCTCTGCTACATATGTAGCTGGAGCCATGAGTCCTACCATGTGTACTCTTTGGTTGGTAGTTCTGGGGGGGTACTGGTTAGTTCATATTGTTGTTCCTCCTATGGGGCTGCAAACCCCTTCAGTTCCTTGGGTCCTTTCTCTAGCTCCTCCATTGGGGACCCTTGTGCTCAGTACAATGGTTGGACATGAACCTCTACCTCTGAATTTGTCAGGCACTGGTAGAGCTTTTCAGAAGACAGCTATAACAGGCTTCTGTCAGCAAGCACTATTGGAATCCATAAACAGTCATCTGGGTTTGGTGACTGTATATGTGATGGCTGATCTCAAGTTCTAATCCATTCTGGAAGCTCTTCGATTCTAATTCAAATTTTTGTCTGAGCTTCTTTGCATCATCTGTTCTTTTATTGCTAAAAGTTTCAAACTGCATCATATCTTGGATCTTGGAGAGTTGGCTATGTATTTTATTCCTTGTAAGACCAATGAACTAAATATCCCAACCTAACATAACAGATTCTTTTTGACAAAAAGAATCTATCTAGACTACTGTGTATAAGTAGTATGTCTAAATTAGTCTTGAAAAATTTCATTCTCCTTAAGAAGAACTTCTGCATATCACTTAAAGAGGGGTTTATTAGATAACACAACCAGGGGATTTCAGCATGCCATTTGAGGAGAAATTTTCATTTGACTCAGCATTTGGTCCTGTAGGAAGAGCCTGATGGCTTTTATTCTTCATCTATCCACTTAAATTTATTTTAGGATTACTTCTTAGATTCTGATCTGAACTCTTTCTTCAAAGAGTCAGACATGTTCTTTAAAAAACATAAACAGACAATAAAAAAAAATCCTTCTTGACTCAAATCTATGTCTCCCCTGGTCTCATGGCCATTGACCAAAGCACTCAAGGGATGTGATTAGAGACACAAAATAGCATTGAAATTCTTGTCATGAAGCACTCAAGCTCAACTATCCTGTGAGAGATCATACTGCTTTTGCTCCTATTTAGTAAAGAGTAAGATTTTTCCTTTTGTTTTTGTTTCTTAGGAGGGAAAATCAAATTTATTTTTTCCAATGTCATGAATATATATATATGTGTATATATATATATATTTCAATATTATGAACATACTGTGGAAAATAAAATCTGTTAATTAGTTTTCTAGACAAGACAAAACTTTATTCTTGTTCAAGAGTATATGTTTAGAAGAGGCAACACCCAGAGAAACAGAAAGTGCAGTTACTTTTTATTCTAACTCAGGTGGTGGCTGTGTCTTTTCTCCAAAGATTTAGTTTGAACTTATATATTATTATATTATTGACTACTCTGAAAATTACTGGTATATGGAAAATGAAGGAAGAAAGGAGAAAGGCATCACTTCTCAGGCTATTAAACTTCCGGAATTCATCTTGGGGCCTTTGTTAAAAAAAAGATTTTACAGGGTATGGAGGGAGAATAGAACATATGCATAAAGTTCTTATAAATTGATGAAGATAAAATTATTTGAATTCCTTCTAAACACATTTTATAGTTTGTGATTAAAAATGATTTGTATTTAGAATTTCTTACAAACCCCCCTTCCTATCAAAGGGCATGACAGTAGATTGTAGCTTCATTGTTCTAGAGACCAACATTAGAGACCAAAATAAATCTAAGAGTGCAATAAATGGAGTTTCTTGTGAGTTCATTAAGAGAGTCTAATAAAGTTAGACTTGAACATTTTCAAATCTCTTTACAGGCACCAGATCCCCCAACCTCTGACAGTTGAGGGCTCTTAGATAGGTGGTTGCTCTAGAAGGATAATCCTCCCAAATTGCCACACACAACACTCCGAATTGATCTGTAAGAAACCAGGTCAGTCATTATCCCAATCCTGTAATGGAAGTTAGGGTTACCTCATCAGAGGAAGGAGATGATATGAATGGAAGGAAAAAATTGGCTAGACAGTTTAAGGTTAAAAAAAAAGCCTCCAAAGAAAAGTAACCAATTTCTTCCTTGACAAAAAAAAAAAATAAAAATCAGAAGTTTCCTTGGGACTCTTAGCAGCTTCATCCTTGCCAGAAGCCAAAGAAGCTAAAAATGTTTGGGTATCTTTGATCTTGTTTGTAAGTGATTCTGGGGTCATTGGAGAGGTATAATGTAGTACTGAAGGCCTCTTAAGAGAAAACTACCCTTGATCAAGAGAATACAATTTCTGACCTGGGTGCACAACTAACATTCAAACAGAACCAGGGGCCAGCTGAGGAAGGACAGCTCACTTTAAAACATGCTACTGAAGTAGATGGAATCATTAATTATTTGTCCTAGGGGAGTAACTGAGATTTATTGAGTCAACTATTACTAAACTCTTTATTGCAATTTCCTACTCCTAGAAATGACAAAGAAATCATATTTTATTGAGTCTGATTAGCATATTTATGATAGAAACCATATTAATGTTTTCCATCACTTTCTTGTAGAAAAAATGGTGCTACTAGTTTTAAAACTAAACTTAGGATTGTGGCTTATAATCTATTGTCTTGAGACTCACCAGACACCAATATTCTTTTTTATATGTGATAAAACTGAAAGGCAAAGAACTCCAAGTGGTGGTTTTTCACTCAGGAAACCTTAGAAAATAAAGATACATGGAACCCACTACCAGAGCCTATCAGATTGCACTGGAACAAACGCTGACATTGTTGGTTATTCAAAGCCTAGCTAGTGGTTCTTGTAGACAGTTTGAATTCAGAATCTTTGTTTTTGTTTCCTCTTTATTTTTAAATTAATTTTTAAACTTAGGATGCAATGCAATGGGTTTCATTATGGTGCTTTCATATATGTTGTATCTTGTCCTCCCAACCTCTTCTCTTCATTGTATCCTTACCTCCATCACACCCTCTCTTTACTTTATGTCTCCTGCTCTGCCTATTTTCATGTCTCCACATATACTTCTAGATTCCATACAACATGTGACAAGTACACTTAAAACATGTTTATATTTTTTAAATTTATTTTAGAAGGGAACAGTATGTATATGTCGCTGTAGTCAGTTGTCTCTCCCACCATATGGGTTCCTGAGATTGAACTCAGGTAACCATGATTGACAGCTAGTAACCTTTACCCTCTAAGACAACTTTCAGGCCCACAACAATGTCCAATCTGACTTATATCTTTTAATACAGTGATTACTACTTACATCTATTTTCTGCTAATTTCATGATTCATTTTTCTTTACAGTTGAATAAAATTCTACTGTATAAATACCATATTTTCTTTATCCATCCATTAATGAACAGCAAGGCTGGTTTCACACTTTGGCTAGTGTGAATAGTGAAACAATCATGGATATATAAATGCTTTTATGGTATGCTGATGGTAAGTACCCAATATTGATATGTCTACTGGTATACATAGGTCATATGGTAGTTTTAGTTTTAATTTTTTGAGGAACCTCTATACCAACTTCCACAGTAGCTCCATGAATTTACATTCCTACCAAATTGTATCAGTGTTCCTCTCTCTCCACTTTATACTTAGCACAGAATTCCTGTTTTAAATTTTATTGGCAGGGTAGGGGACAGAATAAGATCATATGGGTCTAGAATGGATCATATGGGTCTTTCTTGCAAAACTCTTGTCAGTGCATTGAAAAAGGGTAATGTCATTCATAGAGACCAAATGCAGTTCTATGTCAGTTGAATGAAAACACTACCCATAAGCCTGCGGACACATGGGAATATACCGACATTATTCAGCTTGGAACTCACTAGGTTCCTCCCTAATTGTGATAACACCTACCCCATCCCAGAAAGAGAAACCAATAAGTAGAGTGACAAATCCTGAAGGAGACTGAGATACTAAAAATCCTCTTCCCTCCTAGAGAACATATGGAATTAGAATGTTCCTACAAAAGCTTTAAGTCACTAGGTCAATCATCAAACATTTCTTTTGCCACCATATCATCCTGTCACCTTCTAGAGAGTAAGCATTACTTAAGAAACTCGCCTTTTCTTTTTCAATGTGCCCTAAATTTTTAATATAGTGTTCACCATACTGTCAATCTCCAGTATTCAAGGATTCTGTATTGGTGAATTCACCTACTTGTTGAAATTTATATGAAATTTCAAAATCAGTAGTCAGAGAGCTTTCACGGTTCTTCATAGACATTGGAAGAGCAAAAGAAGTCTTCAAATGTGCATGCATACTAGCAACCAATGTGAACAAAGCAGAATTTCTGCCTTCTTGTTTCAATTATCAAGCTAAAACAAAATATCCTTCTCAGGAAAACTTGATGGCAGTTTTTGGATATTTTTTGTGTTCTTTGTTGGCAAACATGCTGTCTCAAATGTGCTTTAGGGACTGACAATGTTGTTCAGTATAGGCAGTCTTGCCAAGTGTGTAAAATATGTAAAATAAAATAACAATGTATATCAAGTGCACTGATACATTGCTAGTGTCTAGTGTCCTTAAGTACAAGAAGGCTGAGTTGTGAAAAGTGTGCTTTGTGGATAAAGTCACTTGAGTCAAAGGTGTACTTTGTGGGTAAACTCACTTGAGTCAGATTGACAGTTAGGAGGTTAATATCAACAAATCAATGTTGTGTATTAAATAAATAAATCTTTAAATGTGAATGCATATAAAATAATGTTATGTATTGATAAAGTACTGAAAATATTGTGGCTACAAGTTGTCAAGAGCATAATTCTGTGTTTCCTTTAGGAGTAGTTATTCAGTGTTCTACAATTCAGTATTCATGGTAGCTTTGTATAACATAATCATCAGAAATTTTGAGAACTGATTATGCATAGTCTGTGTTTAGTTAGTACTTATGAAAGGAGTGAATACCTTAGTATTTTTAAGTGTATAGGCATTTTTATATGTAATTTTATTGGTTCTATGGTGATACTGGACAGATACTAATAATAGTCTATTGAGTAACAGCTGCAATTTTAGCAATTTTGATATCTATTGTTTTTTTCATCTTCACAACAATTCTATTAGACAAAATTTATCTTCCTTATTTTGTGAAGGTTACTGAGGCTTAAAGAAAATAATTTGCTCAAAGTTCTTTACTCGATGTAGGTGTCTGATCTACTACTCCATGCTGAACTGGGCCTTTCCTTCGCCTGTTCAAATTTCTCTGGTGGATTTTTAATCCCCTAGAATCTCAGAATGTGACTGTATTTACACACTGGGATTTTAAAGAAGTAACTATGGTAAAATGAGGTCAGTGTGTGAGCCTTAATCAAGTGTGATTAATGTCTTTATTTAAAAAAAAATAGGATACAAACATACTCAAAAGTATGACTATATCATACTCATGACTATGTCATACTCAAAAGAAAGACTATGTCATACTCAAAAGAAAGACTATGTAAGGGAACAAATTGAAGTTGGCCATCTGAAAGTCACACACAGAGTGGCTCTAAAAGAAACCAACTCTGTTGACAGCTTGATCTCAGATGTCTTTCCCCCAGAACCTTGAGGAAAAACATTTCTGTAGTTTAAGACTAGACTGTCATCCTTTGCCATGGCTGCCTGAGCAAAGGAATGAAGCTATGATTGAGATGCGGGGCTGATAAATCAGACAGGCTCTCGGACTTGCAATCTCCTGGAGTCTATCAACTTGTCATAATCCACTAGAGAACACTTTTTCCTTTTTTTTTTCTACTCTAGGGAGGGAACAGTATAATTACGAATGAGGCTGTGACTAAATCTGGAATTCCAGACTCTGGTAAGAATGGAGCAAGTGAGAAAAATTGCTGGCTCTTGGGTCAAAGCCAAGTGGAGCATAGAGGTGGCCAAGCCAGAACAAAGCACTGGGAGCAGTGCCAGACTGCAGACTTACAAGCCAAGCAGGGAACCAAATGAAAAACACAAGGCCAAGTGTACAGATGAGAAGGAGGACCAGGTCACGATAGTAAATGTTTAAAGAAAGCAAAATGCAGAGGCAGAGTGATCCCAGGAATGGTTTTGGGACCCATAGCTCATCTGAGGCCCAACCAGCTAGGCCAGCTTTCCTAATGGTGATCCCCAAGCATACAATTATTTCATCAGTACTTTATAACTGTAATTTGCTACTGTGATGAATTGTAAAATATCTGTGTTTTACAATGTATGGTCTTACCCGGCCCCTGTGGAAGGGTTGTTCTGCCCCAAAAGGGTCATGACCAACAGGTTGATAGCCACTGGGCTACAACCTATAACTTATAATTGTAAAGAGCTTAAACTCACTTCCCTACCTGTTTCTTTATTTAATTCATAAGCATAGAAATAACTTAAATTCTGACAGCCTTACTGAAATATGTGTCAGTTCTCAACTGATCATAACTGTGTCATGCTGAGTTGCTCAAAACAGGTGCTGAGAGGAAGCTTCTAGAATATAATTCTTTGATATTAATATCTAGGAGAACAAGTCTTTATTTTCTAGTTTTGCTAAAGAATTCTTGGCAACTTTTCCATATTTCAGTTGTTTTCTGTTTTGTAAATTCACCCAGCCATCTATAAAATGTTGTTACTGAGTCCAGATTTCTCATATGCACTTAAAAATTGTTTTGTCTAATTAAATCCTACTCGATTTTTTGATTTTAAAAATTGTACTAAAATACATATATAGTAAATTGGGAATGGGTAGCATTTGTATTATATTCAGTCAAGAAGCACGGAATGTTTCTGTAGGCCTTATTTGAAATGTCTCAATTAAATTTGTAACTCTCTAAATCTCATGTTTTGGTTACTGAATGTTTATTTTTATTACTTTATGTTTATGTTTATTACTGTTCATCGTGCCATTTTGTCTCAATTGTTTTTTATTTATGTTTTATTAGATGTTTTCTTTATTTACATGTCATACAATATCTCCTTTCCCAGGTTCCCCTCCAAAAAAAATAAAATAAAATAAAATAAAAAATGAACCTCTATTCCCTCCCCCCCACCCTGCTCACCACTTACCCTCTCCTGCTTACCTGGCCCTGGCATTCCCCTACACGGGATCTTAGAACCCTCACAGGGCCAAGGACCTCTCCTCCCATTGATGACTGACTTGGCCATCTTCTGCTATACAAATGTTGCTGGAGCCATGAGTCCCACCATGTGTACTCTTTGGTAGGTGGTGGTTTACTCCTTGGGAGCTCTGAGGATACTAGTTAGTTCATATTGTTGTTCCTGCTATGAGGCTTCAAACACTTCAGCTCTTTGGGTCCTTTCTCTAGCTCCTTCATTGAGGACCCTTTACTCAATCCAATGGATGGCTGTGAACCTCTACTTCTGTATTAGTCAGGTACTGTCAGAGCCTCTCAGGAGAAAGCTATATCAGGCTCCTTTCAGCAAGCACTTCCTGGAATACACAATAGTGTCTGGATTTGATGATTGAATATGGGAAGGATTCCCAGGTGGAGCAGTATCTAGATTGTCCTTCCTTCATACTTTGCTCCATAGTTAGTCTCTGCAACTCCTTCCATGGGTATTTTGTTCCCCCTTGTATGAAGGAATGAAGTATCCACATTTTGGTCTTCCTTCTTCTTAAATTTCTTGTGGTTTGTGGATTGTACTTTGTGTATTCTGATCTTCTGAGCTAATATCTACTTATCAGAGAGTGCATACCATGTGTGTTTTGTACTTGGGTTACCTCACTCAGGATGATATTCTACAGATCCATTCAGTCCCCAAGAATTTCATAAATTTATTGTTTTTAATAGCTGAGTAGTACTCCATTGTGTAGATGTACCAC
>NC_045030.1:158793942-158797442 GCF_008632895.1 Mastomys coucha
GACTGGTGTGAGATGGAATCTCAGGGTTGTTTTGATTTGCATTTCCCTGATGACTAAGGATGTTGAACTTTATTTTAGATGCTTCTCAGCCATTCAGTGTTCCTCATTTGAGAACTCCTTGTTTAGCTCTGTACCCTATTATTTTAATAAGGTAATTTGGTTTTCTGGAGACTAACTTCTTGAGTTGTTTGTATATATTGGATATTAGCCCTCTGTCAGATATAGGATTGGTAAAGATCTTTTCCCAATTTGTTGGTAGTTGTTTTGTCCTGTTGACAGTGTCTTTTGCCTTACAGAAGCATTGCAATTTTATGAGGTCTCATTTGTCAATTCTTGATCTTAGAGGATAAGGTATTAGTGTTCTGTCCAGGAAATTTTCCCTTGTGCCTATGCTCCAGGCTCTTCCCCACTTTCTTTTCTATTAGTTTCAGTGTATCTGGTTTTATGTGGAGGTCTTTGATCCACTTGGACTTGACCTTTGTACAAGAAGTTAGGAATGGATCAATTTGTATTCTTCTACATGCTAACTGCCAGTTGAGCCAGCACCATTTGTTGAAAATGCTGTCTTTTTTCTACTGGATGGCTTTCGCTCATTTGTCAAAGATCAAGCGGCCGTAGGTTTGTGGATTCATTTCTGGGACTTCAATTCTATTCCATAGATCTACCTGCCTGTCTCTGTACCAATAACATGCAATTTTTATCACAATTGCTCTGTAGTACAGCTTAAGATCAGGGATGGTGATTCCACCGGAGGTTCCTTTATTGTTGAGAATAGTTTTAGCTATCCTGGGTCTTTTGTTGTTCCAGATGAATCTGCAAATTGCTCTTTCTATGTCTGTGAAGAATTGAGTTGGAATTTTGATGGGGATTGCATTGAATCTATAGATTGGTTTTGGCAAGATGGCCATTTTTAATATATTAATCCTGCCAATCCACTAGCATGAGAGATCTTTCCAACTTCTGAGATCTTCTTCAATTTCCTTCTTCAGAGACTTAAAGTTCCTGTCAAACAGATCTTTTACTTGCTTAGTTAGAGCCATACCAAGGTATTATATATTATTTGTGACTATTGTGAAGGGTATTGTTTTACTAATTTCTTTCTCAGCCTATTTATTCTTTGTGTAGAGGAAGGCCACTGATTTGCTTGAGTTAATTTTATATACAACTACTTTGCTGAAGTTGTTTATCAGGTTTAGGAGCTCTCTGGTGGAATTTTTGGGGTCACTTATGTATACTACCATATCATCAGCAAATAGTGATAATTTGACTTCTTCCTTTCCAATTCGTATCCCTTTGATCTCCTTTTGTTGTCTAATTGCTCTGGCTAGGACTTCAAGTACAACATTGAATAGTTAGGGAAAGAGTGGGCAGCGTTGTCTAGTCCCTGATTTTAGTGGGATTGATTCAAGTTTCTCTCCATTTAGTTTGATGTTGGCTGCTGGTTTGTTGTATATTGCTTTTACTATGTTTAAGTATGGGCCTTGAGTTTCTGATCTTTCCAAGGCTTTTATCATGAAGAGATGTTGGATTTTGTCAAATTCTTTCTCAGCATCTAATGAGACGATCATATGTTTTTTTTTTTTCCTTTGAGTTTGTTTATATAGTGAATTACACTGATGGATTTCTAGATATTGAATCATCCTTGCATCCCTGGAATGAAGCCTACTTGGTCATGATGGATGATCGTTTTGATGTGTTCTTGGATTCGGTTGGCAAGGATTTTATTGAGTATTTTTGCATAGATATTCATAAGGGAAATTGGTCTGAACTTTTCTTTCTTTGTTAGGTCTTTGTGTGGTTTAGGTATAAGAGTAATTGTGGCTTCATAGAATGAATTGGGTTGAGTACCTTCTGTTTCTATTTTGTGGAATAGTTTGAGGAGTATTGGTATTAGGTCTTATTTGAAGGTCTGATAAAATTGCACTAAACCCACCTGGTCCTGGGCTTTTCTTGGTTGGGAGACTATTAATGACTATTTCTATTTCCTTAGCAGATATGGGACTGTTTAGATATTTGATCTGATCCTGAGTTAACTTTGGTACCTGGTATCTGTCTAGTAAATTGTCTTTTTAATCTCGGTTTTCCAGTTTTGTTGCATATATGATTTTGTAGTAGGATCTCATGATTTTTTGGATTTCCTCAGTGTCTGTTGTTATGTTTCCCTTTTCTTTTCTGATCTTGTTAATTAGGATACTGTCTCTGTGCCCTCTAGTTAGTCTGGCTAAGTGTTTATCTATTTTGTTGATTATATCAAAGAATCAGCTCCTGATTTGGTTGATTCTTTGTATACTTCTTTTTGTTTCCATTTGGTTTGTTTCAGCCTTGAGTTTGATTATTTCCTGCTTTTATCTGCTCCGTCTCCTCTTGGGTGAATTTGCTTCTTTTTAGAGCTTTTAGATGTGCTGTCAAATTACTGATGTATGCTCTCTCCAGTTTGTTTTTGGAGGCACTTAAAGCTATTAGCTCTCCTCTTAGGACTGCTTTTATTGTGTCTCATAAGTTTGGGTATGCTGTGGTTTCATTTTAATTAAACTCTAGAAAGTCTTTAATTTCTTTCTTT
This sequence comes from Mastomys coucha, assembly GCF_008632895.1. Taxonomy (NCBI): domain Eukaryota; kingdom Metazoa; phylum Chordata; class Mammalia; order Rodentia; family Muridae; genus Mastomys; species Mastomys coucha. The sequence goes on from NC_045030.1 coordinate 158,796,503, forward strand.
ATTTCTTCCTTGACCAAGTTATCATTGACTAGAGTGTTGTTAAGCTTCCACGTGTATGTGGGCATTCTATTATTTATGTTGTTATTGAGGAGCAGCCTTAGTCCATGGTGATTTGATAGGATACAAGGAATTATTTCAATCTTCTTGTATCTGTTGAGGCCTGATTTGTGATCAATTATATGGTCAATTTTAGAGAAGGTACCATGAGGTACTGAGAAGAAAGTATATCCTCTTGTTTTAGGATAAAAGGTTCTATAGATATCTATTAAATCCATCTGTTTCATAACTTCTGTTAGTCTCACTGTGTCTTTGTTTTGTTTCTGTTTCCATGATCTGTCCATTGCATTGAGCGGGGCGTTGAAATCTCCCACTATTATTGTGTGCGGTGCAATGTGTGCTTTGGGCTTTAGTAAAATTTCTTTTACGAATGTTGGTGCCCTTGCATTTGGAGCATAGAGGTTCAGAATTGAGAGTTCATCTTCATAGATCATAACTTTGATGAATATGAAGTGTTCCTTGTTATCTTTTTTGATCACTTTAGGGTGAAATTCAATTTTATTCGATATTAGAATGGCTACTCCAGCTTTTTTTCTTGGGACTATTGCTTGAAAATTATTTTCCTTCCTTTTATTCAGTGGTAGTGTCTGTCTTTGTCACTGAGGTGGGTTTCCTGTATGCAACAAAATATTGGGTCCTGTTTATGTACCCAGTGTGGTAATCTATGTCTTTTTATTGGAGAACTGATTCCATTGATATTAATAGATATTAAGGAAAAGTAATTGTTGCTTGCTGTTTTTTTGTTGTTAAAGTTGGAATTCTCTTCATGTGGCTATCTTCTTTTAATTTTATTGCAAGATTACTTTTTTGCTTTGTCTAGGATGTAGTTTCCCTCTTTGTGTTGAAGTTTTCCATTTATTACCCTTTGAAGGGCTGGATTTGT
>NC_045030.1:158798070-158799637 GCF_008632895.1 Mastomys coucha
TTCTACTTCCATTTTTAGGTCCTGGATGGTTTTGTTCAATTCCTTCATCTGTTTGGTTGTGCTTTCCTTAAATTTTTTAAGGGATTTTTGTGTTTCCTCTTTAGGAGTTTCTACTTGTTTACTCATGCTCTCCTGTAATTCTTTAAGGAACTTTTGTGTTTCCTCTTTAGGGGCTTGAACCTGTTTACCTGTATTCTCCTGTACTTCTTTAACTATTCATGTCCTTCTTACATTCCTCTATCACTGTTGTGAGATATGATTTTCATCCAAATCTTGCTTTTCTGGTATTTTGGGATATCCAGGACTTGCTGTGGTGGGAGTACTAGGTTCTTTTGAAGCCAAGTAGTTTTGGTTTCTGTTGTTAAGATCCTTGCATTTGCCTTTTGCCATTTGTTGATCTCTGGTGTTAGATATTCTTGCTGTCTCTGGCTGGAGCTTGTTCCTCCTGTGGGTCTGTAAGCCTGTGTCAGCACTTCTGGGAGATCTACTTTCCTCTTATAAGACCCCTGTGCAGAGGGCTGTGGATCAGTCCTCCCTCCTGAGTCCTGGGTTCAGAGCAAACCCTGGAGACAGGCTGTCCACTTGTAGAGAGGTCTGTAGATCTGCTGTCCCTCCTATGTGTAGACTGAGTCCCTGGGTTGGAACACTCCCTGGAGGCAAGCTCTCTGCTTGTAGGGAAGGGGCAGAGAGGACTGTATATCTGCTGTCCCTCCTAGGTATAGACAGAGGTAGAAAGGATCCTGTGCCAGGTATTCTGCCAAGTACTTCTGAGGCCTGTGCCTCCAGGCTGGTCCTGCCTTAGAAAGGCACCAGAGAGAAAAATCTGTCTCAGTTGTTAATAGAGGATATAATATATGTTCCGTTTCCATCCCTGCCTGGTTTCATTATAAATATGTTGATTTTTTTTAAAAAAATTGTATTTACATGGGGAGGGGGGAGGCAACAGGGATTTGTTTTTGTTTGTTTTTTTTTTGTTTTTTGGAGGGGAAACTGGGAATGGAGAAATTCGCATGTAAATAAAGAAAATATCTAAAATTAAAAAAAAAAGAAAAAAATTGTATTTAGTTCTTATGCTTATTAAAGGTCATTGTTTCTCTTTAAAGCTTTTTATTTTACTGGTAATTTTAATTTTTTAATGTTATGATATTACTATGTCATTTTCTCCTTCCTGTTTTTTCCTCCAAATCCTGCTATATACTCCTGCTTGCTCTCTCTCAAATTCATGACCCCTTTTATCATTATTTGTCATTATGTACATAAATATATATGTATATACTTATCTTATAAATGCATAAATACACCCTGTCCAGTCTGTATAATGCCACTTGTAGGTATGTTTTCAGGGCTGACTACTAGGCGTTGAATAACCAGTTAGTATGCTCTTCCCTGCAGTAGACACTTTCTCCAGCTTTCAATATTCCTTTGTTACCTGGAGTTCTTTGTGTAGGGTTTAGGCCTTCTAGGCTTTCCCTGTCCATTTTAGCATGTCTATTATGTTGTCCTTGTTCAGCACATGTTTATGTAATCATGTTGGCGAGACTTTATGGATGTAGCTTCTTTTTTTTTT
>NC_045030.1:158800427-158802070 GCF_008632895.1 Mastomys coucha
CAGAGAGCTGCTAAACCTGATAAACAACTTCAGCAAAGTAGCTGGATATAAAATTAACTCAAGCAAATGGATGTAGCTTCTAACTTGAAGACTCAAACTCAAAATAAACTCCCTGATTGTCTGGCTCTTTACAAATTTTCTGTCCCTTCTTCCACAATGATCCCCTCACTCAGTATGATATTTTCTGGTTCCTGTACTTTACCTGCAATGACTGTGGCTGATCAAATATAAGTGGTGTATTTGAGTCACATGGAAGATTTAATTTTAGCTTTTTTGAGAAATCTCCACACTGATTTCCATACTGACTGTACCAGTTTGCCATCAGACTGTAGGATATGAGGATTCTTTCTCCAGTCCGTTGTCTTATTGATCGATATCATTTTGACTGGAATTAGATGAATCCTCCAGCTTGTCTTGATGTACATTTCACTAATTGCTAAGAACGAAGTATATATGTTTGCATTCTGTTTCCATGCCTCTCAGATCATGAAACAAATCAGTGGACTTTAAAAAAAATAGTCTTTTAGCAAACAATATCTTACTACCACATTTTGTTTCTAAACCATGATGTATATTTAATTAGCTCATGTTGGGTTTATATGAAACCATAAAATGATTTGCATACTGGAGCAATATGACTTAAATATTTACTTACATTCTTTAAGGAATCTCTTCATTTACTAGAATTATAAAGAAATGAAAGCAATACCATGTTCTTGATTGAGCCTAAGATACGGGTCAGTATTTACTGAATAACAGGATGCTGGATATTTTATATTGATTTCATAATCCCTTGTGGTATTCCAAAAAGGTATGGCTCAGTTAAAACACTGCCTTAAGTGGAACAATGTGTATGTTGCTAGAGGATTCAGGGGCTTTTGTTGGGGGGGGGACTTTTCTGTTGTTTGGGTTGATGGGGTTTTGAGAGAAAGAAAATAGTATACACAATTACTCCCCTGCTTGTATTTCAGTAGTTGTTGGCACATTTTTAAAACTACACATTTGAGTTTTGTATACATTTTCAGGTTTGGTACAAATGTCCCCCTTATTAAACAGAGTAGTGTAAACATTCTCCGTGGACCATGCCTTGCGCCTTCTTGGAAGTTGGAGACTATTTCTATATAACTGTGTCATCAAGCCATAGGCTTGGGGCTCAACTGTTGTTTGAAAGTCCATAACAATGTTATGTAACTTTCTCTGTCCTCAAAGGCAGAACTTTCTTCACATAGCAAAATCTGTATGGATCCACAATCTGAGTTCTTAGACTTCCCACTCTACCTCTTCTAAGGAATTTCTTCCTATGCTTCTGAATCAAATAACTGGATGATTTGTTCTCTCTCCCTTCACCTTTTTGCTTTCTCATTTTGAAAATGCCACAGAATCTCAGGGATGCTAAGATCAGTTACCCTGGTTATTGTGTGATTTCTTTCCTCTAGACTGACCTCTCATCATACCCTATACATCAGTTTTCTATGTGCTACAAGTATTATTTCAGTGCCTTGTAGTCTAACCTCTCTAGAGCAAACCATCTATATTTTGTTTTTCCTCTTGTGTGCTCTAAGATATCTATAATGATTAGCAGCTTATAATTATCCCAGTCTATCAGATACATAGTATTTGGGACTACATTAATGTCTCCCATC
>NC_045030.1:158802080-158809141 GCF_008632895.1 Mastomys coucha
CCCCCCCCCCCACACACACACAGTTGATCCTAGCTGCAGTGACAAATTTGGCTACATTTAACATGTATTGAACGAAAAGGTTTTTCCTTATTTTTCTAAGAGTTTGATGTGTTGGTATTTTGAACCAGTCAGACTGTGATGGCTCAAGTTGCCTAGTAACCATCCAAAGAACAGCACCAGAGGGGAACCAAGAGAAACCACACTTCTTAATAAAGAGGGCAACAGCAGGGAAAGCAGTAAGTCCAGGCTCACAGTTTGTTTGGATTCTCACTCCTTTGAGGGTGTGACTGAGATGCCTTCCATTAAGCAACCCAAATCCTCTGTATATAAAATGGGCCTGACATTTGACCGTACTTGCCTCTTACACATATGGTGAGGATTAATAAAGAACTCAGAAAAGAGTTTGAACCTTTTAGAATAAAAGCATGTGGAGATTATGGAGGTTTCCCAATAATTTGGGCCAATCATGGAAAAAAAGTTTGAAATCAGGATCATATAAACCACTGATTTCTAAGATTGATTCTCTCTCTTTTTGTATATGAGTGTGCAGATACACATGTGTGTGTGTTTGCAGGTATTTGTGTTGTGTGTGTGGAAGCCAGAGGACAGCTTTGGGGGTCACTCCTGGAGTATATCCATCACTTCATTTTTTTTCAAGATAAGGTCTCTCACTAGACTGGAACTTGATGTGCCTGCTTCTTCTCCTTAGGACTGGATCATACATTTGATCTACATTGGTTTCTTTCCTCTTCTTGCCCCAAAGCATAATGACCTCTTCTCAGCTATGACTATCAACTCACAAGTGGCTGCCTTAAAACAACGGTTTAATTTTTTCATAGTTGTCTTAGATTGTATGAAACAGAGCTATCCCAATGGCTCAGTTAGAAAAGTACTTACAAGTTTAAGGACCTGAGTTTGGATCCCTAGATAGATCCCATCCAAAGCCAGATGCAATAGTGCACATTTGGAATTCTAATGCTGCCATGGGGAGATGGAAGAATAAGACAGGGGACTCCCCAGAGTGCACAGGCCAGCCATACTGGCATATGCAGCAGTGAAACCAAGAGCCCCTGTCTCAAACAGGATGGAAAGCAGCTAGAAAATTCATATACATGAATTAAAAAACAAGCAAAAAACAAAACAGAGATCTATTTAAATTCTGTACAATGGGCTTTTTTCCTTAGGTTCACAATAATCATGACTTCTTAAGATATCATTAAGCAACAAGAAATACATTCAAGTCTTCCCTTTGTTCTTTTCTGTACAGACTTAAGGTAAGGTATTTCATCTTGTTCTGGAGTAGACATTCATTTATAAAATAGTCTGTGCTTGTGATTCTTTTCCTGTTAATAGGTTGCCTCATCTAGCCTTGATATGAGAGTTTGTGCCCTGTCTTACTGAATCTTCTTAGGCTATCTTCAGTGGGTATCCCTTGGGAAGCCTTTTTTTTTTTCCAAAGGGAAATGGAGGAGGCATTTATCTGGGGGAGATGGGAAGTGGGAAGGACTGGGAGGAGTGGAAGGATGGGAAACTGTGCTCAGTATATAATGTATGAGAGAAGAGTAAGAGTAAAGAAATAAGTGGAAAAATAAAATAAAATATATATCAACATAGTAAAGTTCATTGTAAAGTCTAAGTGTATATTTACAATAAATATAGACATATTTTATATAGATGTATATTTAGGTTATATAAAAATATGCATATATATATATATATATGTCCACACACATATGTAGAAAGTCACAAGCTTCTTATATACTTCATGTTTAATAATCTTTTACTTGGTAGAATTCTTTCTCTTTCTTTTCCTTTCTCCCCATGTCCCTCACCACTTGTCTGTCTGTGTGTCTGTGTGTCTGTGTGTCTGTGTGTCTGTCTGTCTGTCTATCTGTCTCTGTATGTGTGTGTCTTCCTCTCTCTTGCCATCAAGCTCCTTTCTAGTTTTCATTACAATTGTAAAAGTTCTCCTAGAGGAAAGAATAGGACCTTATATCACCTAACAAAATGTACATTTTTTTTTTGGTAAGGATTTGCAACTTTGTCAAAAAGTAACACTGACTTACATTTGAGTTTTCTGCAATATTAGGAAATACAGTTACCTTGTCTTCCCAATTACCCTATGCTGAGATTATATATTAATCTCAAGTGCAAAAAGCATGCTTATTAAATGCATGAAAGAAGCCTCTTCCTTCTTAAAAAGTACATGTATGCATCCATCCTCCTTTAAGCAGTGACATTCTGGGCTCTCAAATTGAGCATAATTGTAAGTTGTGGACATCTAATATTAGAGGAAACATGAAAAGCTACAATTGTAAAAAGAGAGAATACTTCCACTGAAAACCTCAAGGCATCCTGGGCCATTTGTGCCTTTTCTCTGGGAATTGGAAAACACATTTTAGGGAAACCTGTGATGGCCTTGGATGACTCTGATCTACCAGGAAGGACTCTATGAAAGTCATCATTTAATCACTTGTCCTGAGGCCACAACTGAAATTGCAGCCTTCTGAAGTAACACAGGAAACCAAGTCCTTGCACTTAACATGGAAGATGAAAAAGGCATCATAAAGATGGTTGATTAAAGGCTGGGTGCTGTGATGAGCCTTACCTCAGATCCTCACAGGATTTTGCAATGTTGCTCTGACAGGAATCAAAGTCAATCAGTCTCTCTGTCTCTCTGTCTCTGTCTCTGTCTCTGTATCTGTGTCTCTCTGTCTCTGTCTCTGTCTCTGTCTCTCCCTCTCCCTCTCCTTCTCTCCCTCTCCCCCCCCCCTCTCTCTCTTACTCATTCTTCTTCCCCTTATCCCCCTATCTCTTCCTTCCCACACTCTCAGCAAGTGCTAGCAATTCAATGCAGCATTGCTTTGAAACCCATCTGGGTGCTTCTGTGGGGAAAGAGATTCCCAAGATCTCATAACTCTAGCATCAGAAGGACTTCAGAATCCATCTCTTTTAAAAAGAGCAAAAAGTGTGTCTCCTGTGTTGCCTTTCAATTAGCTCAGGGCTTTTCGCCTTTTAGCAGGGAAAGCTCCTAGACGCAGGCAGTCTCCTCTGAGGGAACAAGAAGCAGCTTTCTTAGAAACATAGCCAGAGCTGGAGAATGCTGCAGGCCTACCAGTTTTTTTTCAAACAGGACAGGATTTAGAGTTATCCAACTTAGAAAATCCAGAAAAAATATCACTTTTAATCTTAATTGTCATTCAAGATCCATTCCTACTTCTGTAATTCAGTGGTTACAATGACTTTGGAGGCAAAAATCCCATTGTGACACTAATAAAAAGCTGTTGAAAAATTAAAACAAGAATAAAACTGTTGAAACTTTTTGGAAAGCACAATACATATCCACATTTTGTGCATCACTGTATGCATAAAACAAATATACTAATTAAAAGGTTATAGCTTGATATGTTTCTACCCACTCATAACAATTGCACCCAGGTAAATAGATGTTCTCTTTGACACCCAGCCACTTACACCCCCACCAAAGGCAATACTACCCCAGGATCTAAGACCATTTTATTATACCTTTTATTTTTTATTCTTAAATTCAGTACTAACTTCTGCAAGCAGGTCGATTTATTGTGTATAGTTGCAGTTCTATTTTTTCCTCACACATATTCCATTGTATGTATTCATGCTGCTATTAGTGGATATTTGGGCACCTTCATTCTTCTAAAAAAATTAGGGCTATTTTGAATAGTGTCATTATGAAAATTTTTATATGTGCCCTTTAATGAGTGATATAAGAATTTGTATTGGATATATGACAAAGAATGACTTGGACCAGCATTTGTACATAAATATGCATACACAACTTGAGAAAATGTTGGTTTAATTTCTTTTTAAAGTTATATGGGGCAAAATTTACTCTTGTTTGAGAATAAGGTTCTTAGTTCTTAGACAGCTTTCTTTCACTTAACAGAGATATTTTAGATAACTTCATGTTTCTTTTAGAATCTTGGTTCCTTAATATTATTGAGTAGTATTCTCTTGTACAACTATATATTATATAATTAACTACTATCTTGAAAACATTTGGATTATTTTTTTACATCAACACTTCTCTAAATATTTATTTATAGGTTTTCACATACAATTGTAATCTCTCTAATCATTTTCCAGATTTTAATGTATGCGCATACTCAACATGTATTTTGGAACCTGTGATTCAATGTAAAAACACTAAGAAGTTTGTCCTTGAAGTAATGATTAGATTATGAAAGTTCCACTCTCATGAACGGGATTAAAATATTGTAAAAAGTCACAAGGGAATTAGTTATGTTTTTAGGTCTTCTAGTAGTAGAAGGTACAGTGTTGGTCTCCTTTAGAGAGTACAGCAAGAAGATGTCACCTTGGAAACTTCATCCTATTGTAAATATGCATGTGCTTTGATTTTATTCTCCCCATTCTCTGCAACTGCAAGAAATACATTTTTTGTTCTTTATAGGTTACCCAGCATCAGATATTTTCTTGTAGCAGAAATAGTGGACTAATAAACAAGATAATCACTTGAAATATCTGTTCACTTGGTATCTCTTTAAGAATCTCCATAATTGTTTTCCATGGTGACTATGCCATTTTTGGTTTTGATCATCAATGCAAGAGCACTATACTTACCCAGCATCCTCATCTTTACTTGTCATTGCCACATGTTTTAGAAACCATTTCAGTACATATGTTGGGACATCTTATTGTACTGTGGTTTAATTTACATTTCTAAAAGTATTCATTTCCTGAAGGTTCAGTATGCTTCCATGGGTGATTTTTTACCATCCTCAGATACCTACTTTATGAAGCTTGCCCAGTGTTTTCAATTGCAATTTGTGAGATGACATGGTATAGTATATTTATTCCATTTCAGAAAGGTCAGAAATCTTCAATACTTTTACACTGAATTTTAGCATATTTTTCAGTTGCTCTTGTAGATAGCAGAGCAGATAAATTAACAACATGAGGATAGTAGATGATGTATCTCAGTGACACTATACCTCATTTCTATGATTCTTCTCTTGTTTTCTTGAGATCCTGCTATTCTGTATGATAAGCTCCTGCAAAACTCAAGTTTATAAAGAGTATATGTGAGTTAACTGAAAATCCTTCCCAGTTTCCAAGCTTTCTATTTTGCTTACCAGGGTGACAATTTCACCCTTTCACCTCGGGCTAGGATAGTTTAAACTATAAAGTAACTGGATGTGCTTGAGAGCTTCTTCTTTTTTTAAATTGTCTTTTAATTTATTAATCATTCCATCTGTTTACATCTCAAATGATATCCCACTTCCTGGCTATCCTCCACCAACCCCCATCCCCCATCTGCCCTCTTCCTCTCCCCTTTGCCTGTATGAGTGTGCTCCCCCATCCACCCACCCTCGCCCATCCCACTGCTCCAGCATCCCCCTACCCTGGGGCATAAAACCTCGACAGGATCAAAGGCCTTTCTTCCCATTGCTGTCAGGCAAGGCCATCCTCTGCTACATATGTATCTGGAGCCATGGATCCCTCCCAGTACACTCCTTGGTTGGTGGTCTAGTCCCTGGGAGCACTGGGTTGTTCTTCCTATGGGGTTGTACTACCCCTCTGCTCCTCCAGTCCTTCTGTCAGCTCTCCCACCAGGTTCCCTGAGCTCAGTCTGATGGTTGGCTTCAAGCATCCATATCTGCATTGGTCAATTGCTAGCCAGATCTCCCAGAGTACCACCATACCAGGTTCCTGCCAGTAAGCACCTCTTGACCGCAGCAACAGTGTTAGGTTTGGTGTCTGAAGACATGATGGATCCCCAGGTAGGGCAGTCCCTGGATAGCCCTTCCTTCAGTCTCTGTTCCATTTTTTTGTCCCTGTTCTTCCTTTGGACAGAAACATTTCTGGGTTAAAAACTTTGAGATGGATGGATCATCCCATCCCTTGCCTGGGGACCTTGCCTATCTACTGGAGGTAGTGTCTACAGGTTCTATCTCCCCTTCTCTGTGCATTTAGGCTAAAGTTATCCCCATTGGGCCCTAGGAACCTCACGTTTTCCTGGTGTCTGGGATCCTCAAGTGGCTATCCTCAGTTCCTCATCCCCTCTGCTACATATTTTTGTTCGATTTCCTGACCCTCTGTACCTCTCTCACATCCCCTCCAGTTCTTGATACTGCCACCCCTTATTTCCACCACCTCCTCCTTTTTAACATAGTTTACTGGCATGCACTCTAGTTTTATTGGACCCAGTAGTCCCAAGTAAATGAAACAGAAATTTAGAAATTTTATATTATATATACTTGAAGTGCCCAAGAGCCACCTCGCCCACTACAACTGATAATATGCATAGGTTATGTGTTCATCTATGATAACCTATTAGTCAAAGTAGAGTTGCTCTCAAAATAGTATTTTTACAGCTAAGTTGTAAAATAACTAAGCTGACCCTGGTCTCAACACACACACACACACACACACACACACACACACATATCTTGAAAGATGTTTAATGTTTTATACAGCTCCATTGACCCAATCAAGCATTTAGAATAGTACCTACCAAAGTGTGACTTTGATCAGCAACAGGTAGGGACTGTGTAAAAATCCTGATGCCCAAACAATCCCTTCTGAATCTTACTTCTGGGGTTAGATGTAGACTCTTTGCTCTTACCACACTTCTAAGGGATTATTGTATAGCCTGAAGTTTAAGGACAAATGATTCATAACTTGACTTAGTTATCATAAAATTGAACTTGAAAATGGAGAAGAAGAAATGGGATTCTCCTTCCAATATTTTGAAAATCTCTACCAGGAGTTAATATATTCTTCTTTCACAATTATAATTACAATGAAACCTACTCGAAACATTGGAAATTCTACAAAAGAAATAATGAAGATGGCTTTATAAAAGCAGAAAACAAGACTATAGGAATGTGTAGCATTACATTTGCAATAACAGCCAGAAAATAATATTACAAAATGTAGAAAACTATAAGTAAAATACACCCTTAAAAATCTTTCATTGGCATGTACTTATGAAGTGGTGTTACACAACAACATTCTTATACAAGTACACATGTACTGAGTATGTCCCCTTCTGTATCTCCCTT
>NC_045030.1:158809281-158833087 GCF_008632895.1 Mastomys coucha
TATATATATATATATATATATATATATATATATATATATATACAAACAAATGGCCATAATGATGGACAGCTTCAGGCAGCAGTGCACACACCATACACAATAAGTAACCAATAAATATATACATACATACATATATACATCTGGGAACAGCGCATAAAATTATGTAATACTACTCTTTTGAGACTACTTAATTTGCTTAATATAATTATCTCCAATTGTATCTGGTTTTCTAACATGTCTTTATTTTTCTTTATGACTAAAAAATATTCCATTGTATATGTATATTATACTCTCTTTATCCTTTGTTATTAAACACCTAGGTTGGTTCCCTCCATTGGCTATTGTGAAGCATGGTACATTAAATGTTGGTAAGTAGGTATAGCTATAGTATGATGACTTGGATGAATCTTTGGGTAAATATGCAGAATTGAAAATTTGATTTTTTGAGCCATTTTAGAGAAAATAAACATGGTAAAATAAATTTTAAATAATAACTTCCTTTTAAGAAATAATATTCTGAAGATGATAGCCAAACCACACAATTGCTTGTGTTATGTGGTATGTTTCCCTCAGAAGGAAATTGTTTTCTTATCATAATGCAAAGACAAAGTAAGCATATTTAATAGTGATTCTGATCCTAATCTCAGACTAGAGCCTAGTTAAAAGAATTTTGAGACCTAAAATCTGTTAGAGAATGGTAGTGAAAAAAAGAAAGAAAAATCATGAATAGTCTCCTAAAAATGAACTTGAATTGGTCAGCTGGTGTTAATAAATATTTATTGAGTACTTATTATGTGTGGAGTGTGCATTGCTGGATGAAACTGACCATCATTATGCCCATTTGGATAAGCTAGGCTTTAAAAATGTCCACCAAAACCCAGAGATACAAATTCAAAAGAAAGATGTTTTTGTTCTCTCCTATGTTTGCCTTCCATTCCTTTCCATTATTTACATTATTTCTGTTAATACTCAAGGAGAAGAGAGAGAGAAGAGAAACAGACAGATATAGACAGAGACAGACAGAGACACAGAGAGACACAGAGTGAGACAGACTCAGAATGAGACATACACTGAGATAGAAAGAGAGAAACAGACAGACAGACAGACATACACACACACACACACACACACACACACAGAGAGAGAGAGAGAGAGAGAGAGAGAGAGAGAGAGAGAGAGAGATTTTGCTGCTGTTTTACTAGAGAAGTGGCTCCTACTGATTTAGCACCAAGGGCACAGATTTTCATTGTTATATTTGCTTTTAATTAGCTATTGTTGATGTTTTCTTTTGATCCTGCCACAAATTCTCTGTTTTGCTCTTTCACTCCAAGCTATTAGCAGCAATATGTATTTTGCAGGCTAATCAACTAAAATTTGAGGTGAAAACTGTGGAGTAGAAGTGAGCTAAAGGAGTTCATTATAAAAAGGGAGTTTATTTTGAGGAAAATTGCCTGTCTTTGCCATTTAAACTTTAAGCAAAAGATACATATCGGATTGTACTTTTACCTAGTCTTCCAATTAATTTCACTGTGAAAACAATTTGTTACATGGGAATGAGTCATCACATCATAGCTTTTAATCTTGGGACTGAAGCCTGAGTGCGTCACCAGTTTTGTCACCTCCCTGCTGCCCTTCCACCTCCCAATGACTTCAATCTCAGCTCACTGAAGAGGAACAGATAAAGTTGCCCATTTAACCAGAACTGTAGAGCTATTTGACACACTGCAGACTCTGAAGGAATAGGAGCTGCTTGCCCATCTTTATACAACTTTAATCATAGGAAGATGAGTAGCAGGGTTGTTTGAAAGGAGAGGATGGTGAGTATTAGGTTAGCTGGGTACTTTCACCACTCCAGCAATACCTAAGAAAGTCAAAATCACTACTACATAAAATCTGGGTAGGAGACCACATGCCTAATATCTCTTCAGCTCCTTCATGGTCTTATTATTTCCTTATGTTTCAAAATAAATTGTGGAGTTTTAGGAGAACAGAAAGTAGGTGATCATTTTAGATAAGCAGAGGGTATTCATTTATTTATTTTGGTTTTGAAAGGGTTTATTCTGTTTCCTTTGTAAAGAACCCAGGCATATTTTCTAAGCTGTTCTAGGGATCATTGAAGGTCTCTTATCAGGAAAGGGTGGCTCCTGTTGCTTAAAAATTGTATTATAATAAATTTTAAATGTTAATCTGTAGTAGGAGAGGACCTAACTTCACATGATGTAAGCCAAGGTTGTATAACACTAATGAGCTTTGGGAGGCAGTGTAGAGAACTGTTTATATCATCAGAAAAAAAAAACCAAATTATCATGATTTTCACTTATGTTTCTAGGATTAGTTGATTGAGAAAATACTTGAACTGAGATGAAAATTGAGTACATATTTAATAAGAATTTTGCAAGGCCTTGTTCTTGATTAATCACAGCATGTGCAGATATCTAAATTTAGCAGTCCATGTACAGGAAGATCTTTTTATTCAGCATGCAGACAGTACTTGTGGGACAAAAATGATTAAAAGTCCTTTATATACAGTACTTTGAGCTCCTAAGCATCTATAATGCACAGACTTGACACCAATGATTTAGACAGTGAATGATAACACAGAAACAAGTGAATGAAAAAGAAATGTAAAATAACAAAATCTGAGCTTATTACCAAAATATAGCAAAGTACACCTTCTTTGTTGAGGCTAGAATTCCAGTTACTTTGGTTGGTAAAATATATGATTTTGAGAATATTCATGTTGCTGTTATGAAAATCTGCAATCAATTTAGAGTTTTCATTGCTTCTGCATCAATAAGTTCTTGTTAGTATACCATCAGGCAAAAACATCTTGCTGATAAGTAAATTTTAGCTATTAAATGGTGTTTTAAAGATTGTTTCTATTTAGGCATTCAGGATTACAGATCATGTAAACATTCATAACTTTGAAATGAAACATTGCCAGGAAAGATAGACATATACTTAATGGCTTAGGCTCAGACAGAAAGCAACGGGATCCCTCCTACTTTAGCACTCCTACTGCTAAGGGCATAATAACTACTCATCAGAAGTCAGAAAGTCCCATTTTATCAGGGATTCTAGGACCTACCAGAGGCATCTATAACTAAACATAGAACTGCTACATTTGTAACTTGCTCCTCAACTTTCGATTCCTCATAATTTCTCTTGTGGGTTCTGGTGAGAAATTGAGTACTATTTAATAGAAATGTGGCCAAATGATAAAACATCACCTGAATTTTGTCTTGAGGGTTCACCTCCTTTCTTCTCCTTGATATGTCTAAAGATACCCACAATAGTGATAAGGAAGAGATTGTCATTCTGTACTTAAAATATCAAAGAAAGATTTCTATGTAACCTCTCAGAAATTCGTGGCTTAGACTCACAAGAAAAGAAATAGACAGCTTATTCTTTCTTCAAATGCAAACCGCACTTTCAAATTTTCACTACTTTCGTGTCAGCCATATTAGCAATATGAAGCCAGGCTTTAGAGCATTCAGGTACATATGTAGTAGAAAACAAAGGAGGAAATCCACAGCCTAACGTCATATTCTGCTCCACATAGGCAAGAGAAACAGGAAAAGAAACCCATAGTTGACTCTTGAGCACATAGATACTCATTAAAGTTCTAGGATTTAAACTACTCAGATTTGCAATGTTTACTTGGTGGGAAAATATCTTGAAAATAGACAAGAAGAGCCTTTTCACCTCTACAGGATGTATCTCTCTCTTTCTGGATGGCCACTGTTCACTTAAGCATTCTATCTTGGAGAAAATGTATCTTTAAATTTTTTCACAATGGATATTTTTAGCAATAAAATGCTGGCCACAACTTGTTGGCACAAACTGAACTTGTATGACTAGATACTGCTCTTCTTTAACTTCCTAAAGCTGAAAAATATGCAGGCTCATGCTGGCACTTGATGAGTTAAATGAGCTGAAATATAAACTCTGACAACTTTGTTAATACCATTTCCTCTAACAAAGAGGATCAACAAAATCCCTAGGAAATAAATCTTTGCTTCATCTCCTACTGATGATATTGATGGAACTGTAGAGATATTTTTGTACAGAAAGGCAATCAATTTCTTGCATTTGTAAAATGTGGATAAAAACAGTATGTAATCTAAGAAGATAAGAATGTTCTGGAACTGAGAATTCAAATAATCTGTAGTATCTGATATGTGAACAATAAAGGTCGTAGGTTTGTCAAATATTTCACCTCTGAAAATATGACTTAGAAATTTGATTTTATATAATTTAAATTAAGATTAAATAAAATACCCTCATTTATGTCTTGATTACTATAAGGAACAGCACAGTTGTGGTGGTTTGAAAAGGTTTGCTCCCCCCCCCTTAGATTCACATGTTTCAATGTTTGGCTATAGCAAGTGGGATTATTAGGAGGTATGGTCTTATTTGAAATAGGTGTGGCCCTGTTGGAGCAAGTGTGTCACTATGTAGGCAGCAGGCTTTGAGGGCTCCTGGTGCTCAAGCTCTGCCAAGTGTGAAACAATCTTTTCCTGGCTGCCTTGAGATCAAGAAGTAAAATTCAAGATGTAGGTCCTCCAGTACCATGTGTCTGAGTGCTGCCTTGGTTTTTGCTGTGATTATTATGGAATAAATAAACATCTGTAATTGTAAACCAGCCTTAATTAAACGTTTTCCTCTATAAAAGTTTTGTTGTTCATGGTGTCTCTTCACAGCAATAAAACCCTAAGGACAGTTGAAAGAAAATTTTCCCAGTCATGAACATCATGATATTATTTAGTATAGTATCGGCATTAAAAGGATGTAGTCTACACAATACAAAAAACATAGAGTTTATCTATGTATTATAAAACCCAGAGTAAGAGACTATAACACAAATATTTGAAATTCCTCAGTGCCCATGTAGATTCCATGTATCCCCCCCCTCAAAAAAATTAAGGGCAACTCTGAATTTTCTTTGTATTACTTTGTACACCTTCATGAAAATTTATGTAAAAAATTTTATTTCATTTCACAAGTTTTTGATATTAGATAAATAAAATTCAATTGTGTGTTTTCTTTGGTGAGAATATTTGTATCAATATCAAATTACTTCATTATTCATGTGGTATTGAACAGATGTGTTATTTAGTCTCTGATCCCCTGTGCTAACCTTTCTATACATGAGAACTATTTCAGGCTCTCTATTTTCATTTACCATTTGTTTATTTTTCATATTTTAATGTATCCTTTCTATTGTATATGTGAATACAGTTCCAGTCCCTTCTTTTTATTCTATCAGTCTGTCTAATAATGATATAATACCAGCATCTTCATCATTATACTGTTAAAAAGAAAATAACCACACACAAAATAGCAGCTAATGTATGCCGTTTTCTACATAATGCCAAAAATATAATACTCTGGCCTTAACCAATCTTCCAAGGAGAAAACAGGAGATGCAGTCAGAGGAGTGCAGGGAGACAACCATGAAATGATATTGAAGACACTAAAAGGCTCTCAGTAGAGGAGTAACATGGCCTGACTTGCATCTTTAAAGTGTAATTCTGAAGCCTCATTGACCAGAGGCCTTTATGATATAAGAAAAGAGGTAAAGAGACTAGTTATGAGGCCAATACAAAAATCCAGAGTGGAGATGATGGAAGGAGACTATGGTGACAGACATAGATGTGGTTGCATGATGTGAGATTTCAAGTATGTTATGAAGAGAAAGATATTTGCTGATAAATCCATTGTGCAATACAGAAGAAGAGTACTAAAAGAAGAGAACTTTGGAGCTGTGTTTTTGTCTCAGTGGTAGAGAGCATGCCTAAGATAGAAGCATCTCTGAGTTTGATTCCTAGAGTAGAATACCAAAAAATGAAAATTTTTAAAATTTGTGTTTGGATTGGTTCCAGATCATTGTAAACCCAACACTTGGGTGGCTGAGGAAGAAAGATTTCAAGTTTAGGGCCAGCTAGGATTGCATAGTGAGTATGACTGTGTCTCACAAAATTAAGGAAGAAACATAAAGTTAAATTGGGGGACATTATGCCTGGTGAAATGAGTCAAGTGCAGAGGAGAGACTGCATAGTCTCACTTAAAGTAAAATATACAGAAATACAAAATAAAAGTGTTTACTATGGGTATGGACAGGGTAAAAGGGAAAAAACAGGGAGATGTAGGTGTATATCAAAGTTTGTAAGTAAATAAAGCTAGGATATAAAGTAGGACATGGGAGTCATAATTCATCAATTTATTGTTTCCTATAGATGTGACCAAAGAGCAGATCTTTGGTTTTCTCACAAAACAAGGCTAGAATATGAAATTATACATATCCTAGGTTTTTTTCACTATGGTAACCATTTCACTACATGTAAGTCCACCAAAATATTACATTGCACATATTAAGTATATGCAACTTACACAGAGGTAAGAATGAGATTTGTTGGTTTAGAAACTGCTAGAACAAATTACATATGTTATTAAAGTTCATCTATTACTCACAGAATTCATAGTACAATTTTCGATGAAGTATGTCTATGTTTACTAAGCAGTTCTTTTTCTTCAATTTTGAGGTATGAATATGAAATCCAATGTAGTTGAGAATATTATATATACACTTAAACTTATAAATGACTTCATTTTTTTTGTTTTTTGTTTTGTTTTGTTTTGTTTTGAGATAGAGTTTCTCTGTATAGCCATGGCTGTCTTGGAACTCACTCTGTAGACCAGGATGGCCTTGAATTCAGAAATCTGCCTACCTTTACCTCCTAAGTGGTGGGATTAAAGGTGTGTGCCACCACGGCCTGGCTACTTCATCTTCAAGTGATAAATTCTGGGTTACTCTGTCAAATAATGAATTGGAGATAAAAGAAACTGTTCTAGAAGGTGCTACTTACAGTCTTGAGTGTTAGGAAGGGAATATATAACAGCAGAGACTCTTACCTTCTGAAATAATCAAAGGAAACAATGTTGCTATAACAGCATGGCTTCCAAGAAGACAGTATTTTAAAGAATGAGTGCTGTTTTGGCATGAGACCAAAGCTGGATATTTATGGTAGAGACCTAGTTCTGTATGCAAACAGAATATTTGAGCTCTTGGGATGAAACCTTACTTAGGTATTTACCAAAGTAATCATTATTCCTTGTTGTGGTTCATCAGTGAAAAGCTTTCCAAAAGTTGTTTAATTGCATCAGTCCTCAAGATGGATGGTTTGACATGACCTTATTGACTAGGAGCCTTTAAGAGATGACAGACCCCATCACTAACATGATAAAGTGTCTCTCTGTGTGTCTCAGTCTGCAAAGCCAGTACCAAGTATTTGATGTTCAGGTTAAAACTATCAACATCAGATTAATCTTTGTAGTTGCTACACAAACAGTACTTTTACCCTTTCTGGATTTATAATGAATGTCTTATCAAAGATGTTTCCAATAACCATGTCTCTCTATTTACTATCACTTAATTTTCTAAAGACTCAAAATACTATCCTTAAATCCTACTACCCACTCAGTTGAGATATTGCTAATATATTTTTGTCAGCAGTATCCACTATTATTTGACGTTTTTTAAAGATTACAACAAAACACAGGGTACTGACCAACAGGAAAACAATGCCTATTCTAAATTGACATCCTTCCTCAGTAAAAGGCATAGCATATACAGGGCGCCCTTATGGAATATGTAAGTCCTTTCCTATTTACTTCATTAATTGAGTATAGTAGTTACTTTATATCACTATGACTTCACTTTTGAAATTTGTTAGACTATTACAAATTGTTTAAGGTCTGAAGTAAAAGGCCTGCCTTGTTACTCACACATTTTATGCACTAAAACATCATTGAGTTCTCACTCATAAAAATGGCAATTTTGCCAGATGTCTGCCATTAAATAGTTTATTATCACAGAGAGACAGATTTAGAAGCTAATGGTGTTGGACATGGCAAAGGGCCAATTGTAATTTCTGGGGAACAATTTAGTTGTAAGAAATAAATATTGAAGCCTGTTAATAAAAGCTTGCATTTATACTATAATAATATGTTGCATGCAACATCCCTGGTAATATTTATTACAAACCTATTAAATTAGTATATTGTTTCTTATCAGATTCAAGTAAAGAAACTAAGAACTGGTTAGATTAAATGACCAAACTAATCCAGGAGGTATTGAAGGGTGAAGTCAGTTTGTTCTGCTCTCAGATGAGCATCTAATTTGGGTCTCTAGATTCTCTACCTCTCTGATGTCAGGTTAGGAAGATGAGTTCTACCATTTACAACAGTAAAAAAAGAGTCAGAAACAAAAGAGCATTTTAGTATGCCTATACAATACCAATCTAAAAAGGTAGTCTTCATTGCTACTCAGGTAATGGATTTTTAAACCACTTTCTAATAATTCTCTCAAGCAGTAATTTAGAAAAAAAAAAGGTTGCCTTGTGTTTTTGAATATGCTCTATTAAGAAGGGAACCAAAGATGGCATTATTTGTGTTTCAGAGATATATATTTTGCTGCTATAAGAATTTGTTCTGCTTTAAAGGGGCAAACTAATGTCTACCACCTGGTATTTATATGAGAATTAAATATTCTCTGGACAATGAAGTGCTCTCATCATCTTTACATCTGAAACACGACATAAGGATGATGATGAGAAAAAAATCTTATGGCAACATGTTCAACATCAAGATTTTCAAATTTGAGGATGCCTTGACAAGGTACCTTATATTTTATTTCAGTCTTATCAATGCAATTTTACAATCAGAGACATCCACACAGCATTTAGCTTTGCTGTGATCTATGACCAGTGAGTTTTCGTATACTTCTTGGTCATTACTCTAAAATCCTATTAAAAAACATTATTTTTCACAATATTCTTATAATATAGTTGCCTTGAACAAACTGAGTTGAAAGAATTTTTGCTTAGGTGATATTTGTCCTACTTGTTTTCTCATGGTCAAGAATTTGCACTTTCATAACAGGACTCTAATTTGAACAGATTAAGATTTCCCTTAGACTAAACTAATAGCACAATAATACTCCTATATAAATGGAATGGCTCACTCAGTTCATTATGTACACTATGTGTATATCCACTTCCACCCATAGCCTACTTTAGTTGGAAAAAATGATTTTCAGGAAATAATTCATTGGGCATCCTTACCTAAATTTATATGTTGCCTAAACATTTATATTACATCTGATCTATGATGAACCATTAAGGAAGTTGTATTAAGATTCTGCAGTACACTAGCTGATATGAGGCCCCTGACATATACAGCAGAGGACTGCCTGGTCTGGCCTCAGTGAAGGAAGATGCACCTAACGCTCAAGAGATTGAGGCCCCAGGGAATGGGGAGACCTGGTAGGGTGGGTGTAGGTGTGGAAACATTCTTTTGGAGACGGGTGGGAGAGGAGGTAAAGGATGAGTAGTGGTCAAAGGATAGACCGGGAGGAGGATGAAATCTGAACTGTAAAAACGTATTAAGGAATAAAACAAATAAATTTTTATCTTATTTTATTTTCTAAATTATTTTTCTCTTTTTTTATTAGATATTTTCTTTATTTACATTTCAAATGATATCTCCTTTCCCCTCTGGAAAAAAAAAAAGCCCTGTTCCTTCCCCTCTCCCTCTGCTCACCAACCCACCCTCTCCTGCTTACTGGCACTGGTATTCCCCTACACTGGGGCATAGAACCTTCATAGGACCAAGGGCCTCTCCTTCCATTGATGACCGACTAGGCCATCCTCTGCTATACATATGATGTTGGAAGCATGAGTCCCGCCATGTGTACTCTTTGGTTGATGGTTTAGTCCCTGGGAGCTCTGAGGGTACTAGTTAGTTCATATTGTTGTTCATCCTAAGGGGCTGCAAACCCCTTCAGCTCCTTGGGTCCTTTCTCTAGCTCCTTCACTGGGGACCCTGTACCCAGTTCAATGGATGGCTGTGAGTCTCTACTTCTGTATTAGTCAGGCACTGGCAGAGCCTCTCAGGAGACAGCTATATCAGGCTCCTGTCAGCCAGCACTTGCTGAAAATAGTGTCTGGGTTTGATGATTGAATATGGAAAGTTTCTGGATTGTCCTTCCTTCAGTCTCTGCTCCATAATTCGCCTCTGCAACTCCTTCCATGATTATTCTATTCCCCCTTCTAAGAAGGAACAAAGTATCCACACTTTGGTCTTCCTTCTTCTTGAGTTTCTTGTGGTTTGTGGATTTTATTTTGAGTACTCTGAGCTTCTGGGCTAATATTCACTTATCAGTGAGTGCATACCATGTGGGTTCTTTTGGGATTGGGTTACCTCACTCAGGATGATAGTCTCCAGATCCATCCATTTCCCTACGAATTTCATAAATTCATTTTTGATAGCTGAGTAGTACTCCATTGTGTAGATGTACCACATTTTCTGTATATATTCCTCTGTTGAGGGGCAGCCAGGAGGCACAAGCCACAGAAGTGGCAGGGCATCTGGTACAGGATCCTCCCTACCTCCAGCTACACCTAGGAGTGAGGGCAGATCCACAGCCCTCTCTGCCCCTTCCCCACAAGCCGAGAGCTTGCTTCCAAGGACTGCTCTGACCCCAGGACTTAGGTGAGATTGCCATTTCCTCTCCAGTGACTTTCTAAGTTGGTACCAGCTGGAGGCACAGGCTGCAAAAGGGGCAGGGCAGCTGGGACAGGTTTCTTTCTACCTCCCTCTACAACAAATACACTTTTTCGAAAAAGATTCTGCAGTTCCATTTACCTTTCTCCTGTCAGAGAAAAGTTTCCCTCTGTCAACACTGATATATTGTATCTCATGTATTACATTCACAAAAATCTGGGACATATGATTAAGCCTAATGGTTAGTCCTGTTTTCTTGTTTGTATTTATATTTATTTTAATTGTATTCAATTCTATAAAATCAAAGCATGTTTTTGTGACTTTTTTCCTTTCAATTTAACAAAGCCATACTCACAGGGCAGTGTAAGATGTTAAACTATGTTAACACAGACTTATAGGTATGACTAAATGTCACTGAATTTTAAGAGAAGTTTGACACCAAGGATTTCTCTGTGTGTGCACTTATGTGTTGTTGATATGCTGATCCAACATAATCACTCCTCAGGCTCTGAAGTGATAACAGACTTTTTATGCATCTCGTGGAACTCATTGAAGTTGTACAAGAAAGGAAAATCTCTTATTTTCAACATATAATTGGCTTATTATAATATCCAGTGAAGAGATGCAATAAAGTCCTAATTTTAGTAATGAAGATTGGGTGGTTTTGTAACTTCCATTCATTTTTGCTGCACAGGCTTCACTTCTCCTGCCAGTATAAACATTGTAAAACTGTGAAAGAACTCAAGGATCCTCATTTCAAACTGCTCCTATGCATGCAGTGCTAACTCACAATGCCAAATGTCCACCTCCATTTCTTGAGTTGCCATTGACCTCAGTGAGCTAACCCATCAGGTATAGGCCTGACACAGATTTATCCCTGGCTGGAGAATCCATTAAATACCAAGGGCTTAGTGAAGGCTGAGAGAGAATGGGACGAATTAGGTCACTAGGTGAAAAGTGGAATCTGGTAACATAGACCAGAAATAAAGCCAGAAGGTCCACTAAAAACTAGATTATAAGCAAACAAACAATAACAATAACAATAATAAAAATTCCCAGGGCTGTACTATTAAATCTGGGTCAGTTAAATACAGTTTAAATTTTTATCCCTGAGTGATGGTGGGAAAACTGAGAGCAGGCTGTGTCTTTGCTATTCAGCTTCCAGTGGAATTCCTTTTAAGCACCCAATAAATTTCTATAAGACAAATGAAAGAGTGAATATTCTTTCATTATTCAGAACCAAGTTTAGCATTACATTTTCGACTTGAGTCTTATTTCTATTACCTATCTGTATTTGGCTCTCCCTCGTTCTCTCTGCCTACTTCTTCATTTTTTCCAATTCCTTTCTTGAAATCTACTCTGTCATCCATGAGACAGAAAACATGGCCATGTTGTGGTTGTTCCTGAATTAATAGTACTTCAACTACCAGAACCAGCCTAAATTGAATTTCAAACAATCTGTGTTCCACTTTCTTGCAAAAATACTGGAGCAAACTAGTAAAGAACCTACTGCTGTTAGTTCTATAATGAATACAGTATCAAACTGCCTTCTAAGTATGCATCCCTATATGTGTAGATTAGTGCAGCTTTATATCTTTACCAGAGAAGCTTCTTTGTGTAGAAAAACACTTAATACAAACTCATAACTGGACAAAGTGCAGAGAGTAAGTATCTATGGAGTACTCAGCTATTCAGCTACAAACTGTACCTCTATGTCACAACACTACTCCCAAGGCTCAGGCAACTCATCAGAGTAGGGGGTCAAAAAGCTGCGAGAGACAGAGGACAGTGTGGCCCTGTGACTTCTGAACTCATGAAGTAAAGTTGCTGTGATTGCCTCCATAAGACTTGCATAACATCAAACCAGTTAACACTCCAGTACATGCGGGTGAGTGTTACCCGGCCCCACTCCCTAACCAGTCAACTATTGACTGATGCTAAGATTGACTCATTTTTCTTGATAGAAGAAACAGTATCAATTATAAATCTGCCACAAACTAATACTAGGAATTGACTTCTTTAAAAATATGCATTTGTCAGAACACAGGAAGGTAATCATTTAGATGATAAAATGTACTGCACACACACACACACACACACACACACGAATACTATATTTTAATTCATTAATAATGTAAATGGAGTACTTTCACATGTGTCTATGAAAAATTCAGTTACATTTTGTAGGATTCTGAGGCATGGAATTAGACATTGGTTTGGAGAAGTTATTCATACTACTTTGAACTCTTTTCCATGCATTTACAGAATGAAAACAAATTTTAGTGGATCCAAACTAATATAGGTAAAAAATCATTATTTCCTACTAAGAAATCAAGGAAATGGTTTTAGAGGGCTTAAAGACATTGTCTGTATTCCTGCAACTTTAATATCTCTCCTCTCTCAACTTTGTTCCCCTGTAGTTCTCTGATGTTGAATATATACTGAAAAATAGGATCATACATCAATTGTAGATTTTTTCCTTCTTTTTAAGTTAGTAGTGCTAGTGAACACTTGAATATCAGTCTTAATTCCAACTTTTCAGGTAAGGACCTGTATTTGACCTAGTGTGGGTCACAAGTACAAGTCTGGACACATCAACTGTACATGTGTGTAGCAAAGGTCATATACTACAGAATATGGTTACCAGGAGTTACCATTTAAATGAAAATGGAATGATGTGCCAGGGAAGGATTCTGTTGTAACCACCATAATGCTATTTGGATGCATTGATGTCAAGAGATATAAGGCTTAATTAAGGCTACAAATAAGGCTTTAATTCATTGGTGAATAATCTAAAGTGTCTCTGAATCTAATCAGTATTAACCATGATTTTGATCAAATCTACAAGTCAGTTCAAAAAGCAAAACCCTTGAAGGAATATCTGCCAAGTATATATTTTGTTCTGTCAATAAAATGCTTTTGATTTTAGATGACCCTATGGAAAAGTTAAATATTTAGATTATTAAATTTTTTTTGAGTGTTTCATACATTGATACAATGAATTCTAGTCATTTTTTCTCTCTCTCCACCCCCATGTGCTACTGTTATTCTCCTCTGTCATTCTCTCCCTCTCCCATTGAGACTCTTCCCTTCTCAACAAGTCCCCCTCCTATTTTCATGGTTTCATTTTGTGTGTATCTGCTGAGTTTAATTAGAGTTTCTTGCCTAAGTGTGAATGAGAATTTGAAAATTAACTATTCACACATAGATAAAAATAGTCTGTATTTAGATGGAAGTGGTTCCAGATGGACCTGGACGCTAAGTCCAAATTTTTCTCAGTAAAGAAGTTAAACTGCTCAGTGATCTAGATGAGAATTCAGGGATCTTGGTCTACTCACTAAATAAGAAAATTATAGGTATAAGTGAGTTCATTTTTACTTAGAAATGTTAATGGGAGATTTTAGTATCAGCTTTAATGATCTCCAGATCATCATTCTGGCTTCAAGGAAACTCTCAGCTATGAGCATTGGAAAGAACTTATCTGATAACATCCAATTCAAAAATTACATTTTTCTTGAAAGTGTCCAAGGGGTTAATCATTTATCATTACCGGGGAGTATGTCTGTCTACAGTAGGGCAATAACCCAGAGTACCCACCATAGGAATAAGCTCCCTCTTATTTTTAATTAAACAATGTAATATGTTCCATTGGTGACTTGAGCAGCACAGAACTTGAAGGAAGTCTACATTTGTCTCTGTATTTTTCCTCTTGCCCCTTTTCATAGCTAGGACAAAACAGATAGAATAGATAGACCAAAAGTTACATTTATGCCTTGGGAGGAGAGAGAGAAATATGATAATTTATTGTATCATGTAATTCCCAGCACATATATAAAATTTCCAAGAATCTTTCACTCTGCTAATTGTCGTCAAGTTCCAAATAGCATACAGCACACTAACACACATTTTTTTTTCTTTTCCCCCTGGCTAGTAGCATCAGGCTGGGGCCTTCCCAGAACAAATGATTAATCTTATCAGAAGAACATGAGAGATGAGTTTGCTATCACTGTGAGGACAACACTGTTAGCTTCATAGAACAAAGGCATCCTTAAACTGGGGTATGAGCCATCTTATTGCATTCTGGACCAAAAAAAAAGAAGACCTAAAAGAACAGCTTTAGCATCACAGTCAGGAAACATGCCAGTAAGACAATGATTGGAGTACAGTTGGCAGGATCTGAGAGAACACCAACTGAATCCAATATGTTCATTACACAATACAAGTGGAATTCTGAGCAAGTAGAAGGCCAGAAATGAAGTCAGAAAGCAGGAAACTTGAGAGTTTTCTTTTTTTTTTTACATTTTTTGAACCAATTAAAAGAAATTGGAATATATGACAATAATCTTCAAACTGCAGCCTTCAGAACAACAGAGTTTGTTTGAGAACTTGTAATCAGGAACTAGGGGTAGAGAAGCTCAGAAAGTTGTCCTTTAAAACAAGCTTTCAGGTGAGAGGATGGCTCACTTGATAGTGTGCTTGCCTTGTGTGTCTGTGACCCGTCATTTGGATCACCAGTAACCACATAAAAGCCAAGTGTTGCAGCATGTTCCTAAAATTCTAGGTCTGGGGATGTGGAGAAGGGAACACGTTTAGCCAAACTGTTGACCTCTGGGTTCAGTGAAAGACATTGTTTCAAATAATAAGGTAGGTATAGGTAGAAATTAAAGAAGAGGCTTACTGTTTACCTCTGGCATTTACATACCACACCACACACACACTACTACCACCACCACCACCACCACCATTACCACACACAGTCCATACACACATATGAGCATGCAACAAACAAAAATGACAGTTGAAACTAGAAAAATAAATAGTTTTATATTCTCTTTCACAACTCATATATTATTTTCTCATACTAGAAGTGTTACTTCTGAGAAACATTAGTCCCACGGAATTGCTGGTAAAAGGTATATATTAAGGATAGGTGATAAGGTATTATCTATTCAAGTGTAGATGAATGAATAAACAAAATATGTTTAGATAAATATACTAGGAGTATACTTCTTGGAACTAACTATCTTTTGCAGACGCCAGGTTATGTGACTGAGTCATGAAATATATGAGTCAGTGTCAGCATTTGGAAAACTTAGAGTAGAAAATACCTACGTTATTATGGCTCACCTTAAACATTACCCAAAGTCACAATTCTCAGCCTGCCCTTCTTTCTGGAGACTCTGGAACCTTCTCTATGTAAGAGCTATTTGGAGGAAATTAGAACATTGAACGTGTGATCTTGAAGAGAATGTTTGGGTTCTAGCCCCATCTATCTCCTTGCTTTTCAAGGGTGTCAAAGTGAGCAACAGCAGCTGCTCTGAGCTGTAATACGATCCTTTACCCTAAGCCCAGAGGTGAAAAAACTAAGTGTCCATCCACTGAAACCTATGAAAATATGAGTCAAATTAAGCCCTTCCTTCTTAGAAGCTGTTTTTCTCAGAAATTTTATCATAATAATGGAACACTGTATAGTTATAATACTTTCTCCTTAACATATTTTTTTTAGTCTTTGCTTATGTATATGTATGCCTCTTTGTAATTAGGGTACAAAAATTCTGTATTACCTTATATGGAATTTTAATTGGTATATATTGTCAGTACATAAGGTTGGGTTTCATATAGACACTTTCTATAAAGTGTATCATGTACTTTGGCTATATTAAAGTTCCTTGTATTCCATCTTTTAGTCCATCCTTTTCTCTGCCCTCCCAACACTAGTCTCCTGTTCCTTAGAGTCCACCTTTACTTTGATGTCATATGCATCTTAGGTGGACCCAGGAATACTAATTTGAACAATTGATCTGAGTAATTTCAATTCAAATATTTAGATACACAATTTTCTAGAGACCACTCATAAATAATAATGACAAAAATAACAAATTAGGTGTTATTAGATGAAAGACCCCAGCCATCCCACCTGAGGTTATTCTAAACTAGCAAGCTCTAGCTCAGATTGACTCTAGTTAAAACTGGCTAAGGTCAGCTGAGGCCACTACCCAAGAGAATGATTTAGTAGAACCCAATGAGGATTTCTAACCTTTAAAACTCATGAAGAGATAAAACAATCACAGTTTGAACCTACTAAATTTTAAGGTACTTGGGTTTTTAGTGAAAGATAAAGAGACAACCAACCTATGAACTATGATTATAATATTGCCTATACTCAAATTCTATAAGCCTAACTGGACAGAGGCTGTTTACCATGGCACAAGGCAGCCCAAGATGCAAAGTGTGTTATATCAGACTATGCTGTAGAGCTATAGACAAACAGATAAAAAAGTATATCTTCTCCGGGTAAAAGAATTATACTTTAATTGACCATTCATAAGAGACTGAAATGACGTGAGAAACTGGTGAATTGGGAAACTGCATTGACCAATGATAAGATCAGACTTAATAGAACTATAATGTATTACACTGTATGTCAATTCTAGATTATTATTTTTTATTTTATTTATTTACATTTCCAAAGTTGTCCCATTTCTTGGTCCCACCCTCCCAGAGTTTTTCACCCCTTCCTCCCCTTTCACCTCTGATAGGGTGCTCCCCCACCTGCCTGCCCACCTTTACCACATCATCACCAGCCACTAGCATCCCTCTTCACTGGGAAATCAAGTTTCCACAGGAGTAAGCAGATATTTTCCCACTAGGGCCATACAAGGCAGTCCTCTACTACACATGTGCCCAGGTCCACAAACCAACCCATGTATACGTCTTTGTTTTTGGCTAAGTCTCTGGGATATCTGAGGGGTCTGGGTTAGTTGACACTTTTGTTCTTCCTGTGGGGTTGGAATACCCTTCAGCTTCTTCACTCCTTCCTCCTCTAACTCTTCCATATTGGTACCTGACCTCAATCCAATGGTTAGTTGTAAGTATCTGCATTTGTCTCAGTCAGTTGCTGGTAGAGCCTCTCAGAAGACAGCTATGTGAGGCTTTTGTCTGCATGCACAATATGGCCTCAGAAATAGTGTCAGGGTTTGTTGCCTATGAATGGGATTGATCCCAAGTAGGGCTGGTCACTGGATTGCCTTTTCTTCAGTTTCTGCTCCATTTTTGTCCCTGTATTTCCTTTAGATAGGAGCAATTCTGAGTTAAAGCTTTTGAAGACAGGTTGTTGATTCCCTGCCTCAACTGGGGGCCATCTCCCCACTGTTGGGCATTTTGGCTAATGTCATTCCCATTGAGTCTTGGTAGCCTCTTACGTCTCAGGTCTCTGGGACTTTCGAGAGGTTTCCCTTGCCCGCTAAGCCCCACTGCTTCATATTTCGATTCATTCTCCTAGCACTCTGGGTATCCCTCCTATCTCTCCCTATACCTGATCCTGCCCCTCCTTTTCCCTCTCCTCTCCACTCTCCCATCCAGGTTCCTCTCTCCATCTGCCTTCCATGATTATTTAGTTCTCCTTCTAAGTGGGTTTCAGATAGCCACATTTTGGGCTTCCTATGGCCTGTGAGTTGTATCATGTGTATTTTGAAACTTGTGGCTAGTATCCAATTATCAGTGAGTATGTATCATGCAAGTCCTTTTGGGTCTGGGTTACCTCACTCAGGATGATATTTTCTAGTTTAATCTATTTGCCTGCAAAATTCATGTTTCCTCATTTTTAATAGTTGAATGATATTCTATTGTGTAAATGAACCATACTTTCTGTATCCATTCTTTGGTTGAGGGACATCTAAGTCATTTCCATCTTCTGACTATTACAAATAAGGCTGCTATGAACAAACTTGAGCATGTGTTCTTCTGTATAGTGAAGCATAATTGGGGTATATTCCCAGGAGTGATATAGCTAGGTCTTCAGGTAGAGCTATTTTCAGTTTTCTGAGCAAGCACTAGATTGATTTCTAGAGTGGTTGTACCAATTTGCAATCCTACAAGCAATGGAGGAATGTTCTTCTTTCTCTACATCCTTCCCAGTATGTACTGTAGTTTGAGTTTTTGATCTTAGGCTTTCTGATTGGTATAAAGTGGAATCTCAGAGTCGTTTTGATTTGCACTTCACTAATGATTAAGGAAGTTAAAGATTCCTCTATTGAGAATTCTTTGTTTAGCTCTGTAGCCCATTTTCAATTAGGTTATTTTAGAGTTTTTTTAGAGTCTAACTTCTTGAGTTCTTTGTATATATTGGACATTATCCTTCCATTGGATGTAGGGTAAATGAAGATCTTTTTTCCAATCTGTAGGTTACCTTTTTGTCTTATTGACAGTGTCCTTGCCTTACAGAAGCTTTTCAATTGGATGAGGTCCCATTTGTCAATTCTTGATCTTAGAGCCTGAGCCACTGGTATGCTGTTCAGGACACTTTCCCCTGTACCAATGCATTCAAGTATATCTCCTACTTTCTCTTCTATTGGATTCAGCATATCTGGGTTTATGTTGAGGTCCTTGATCTACTTGGACTTGAGCTTTGTACAAGGAGATAAATATGGATCAATATACATTCTTCTATATGCAGACCACCAGTTAGACCAGCACCATTTGTTGAAAATGTTTTCTTTTTTCTATTGGATGGTTTTGGCTTCTTTGTCAAAGATCAAGTGTCGATAGGTGTATGGGTTTATTTCTGGGTCTTCAATTCCATTCCATTAATTGACCTATATGTATCTTTACCAATAACATGTGGTTTTTATCACTATTGCTCTGCAGTAGAGCTTAATTGAGGTCAGGGATGGTGATTCCCCCAGAATTTGTTTTTACTATTGAGAATTGTTTTCGACATCCTGGGTATTTGTTTTTCCATTTGAAGTTGAGAATTGCTTTTTCCATGTCTATGAAGAATTGTGTTGGGATTTTGATGGGAATTGCATTGAATCTATTGATTGCTTTTGGTAAGATGGCTATTATTAACATGTTAATCCTACCAATCCATGAGCATGGTAGCTCTTTCCATCTTCTGAGGTCTTTGATTTCTTTCTTCAGAGACTTGTAGTTCTTGTCATACAGATCATTCACTTGTTTGGTTAGAGTTATGCCAGGATATTTTATATCATTTGTGACTATTGTGAAGGGTGTTGTTTCTCTAATTTCTTTCTCAGTGCATTTATCATTTGTATAATGGAAAGCTACTAATTTGTTTGAGTTAATTCTACATCCTCCAGCCACATTGTTGGAGGTGTTTATCAGCTGTAGAAGTTGTCTGGTAGAGTTTTTGGTGTCACATATGTATACTATCATATCATCTGCAAATAATAACTTTGACTTATTCCTTTCTAATTTGTATCTCCTTGACTTCCTTTAGTTGTCTCAGTGCTCTAGCTAGAACTTCGAGTACTATATTGAATAAATAGGGAGAGAGTGGGCAATCTTGTCTAGTCCCTGATTTTAATAAGATTGGTACAAGTTTCTCTCATTTTAATTTAATACTGGCTTTTTCTTTGCTGTATATTGCTTTTATTATGTTTAGGTATTGGCCTTCAATTCCTGATCTCTCCAATACTTTTAACATAAAAGCGTGGTAGATTTTATCAAAGGCATTTTCAGCATCTAATGAGATGATCATATGCTTTTTTTCTTTGAGTTTGTTTATATCGTGTATTGTGTTGATGGATTTTCATATATTGAACCATCCCTGCATCCTGGAATGAAACCACAGTGAATGATTGTTTTAATGTATTCTTGGATTCAGTTTGGAAAAATTTTTATTGAGTATTATTGCATCAATATTCAAAAGTGAAATTGGTCTGGAGTTCTCTTTTTTTTTTTTTGAGTCTTTGTGTGGCTTAAGTATCAGAGCAACTGTGGCTTCATAAAATGAATTAGGTAGTATTCCTTCTGTTTCTATTTTGTGGAATAGTTTGAGGAGTATTGGTTGTAGGTCTTCTTTGAATGTCTGAAAGAATTCTGCAATAAATCCATCTGTTGCTGTTTTTTGTTTTGTTTTGTTTTGTTTTGTTTGTTGGTTAGGTAGGCGTTAATGACTGCTTCTATTTCCTTAGGGGCTATGGGAATGTTTGGATAGTTTATGTGTTCTTAATAAAATTTTGGTATGTGTTATCTGTCTAGAAAACCATCCATTTCATTTAAATTTTCAGTTTTGTTGAGTATAGGCTTTTTAAAAGATATTTTCTTTATTTACATTTCAAATGATATCCCCTATCCTGGTTAGCCCTCCAAAAAAATATCAAAGACAAAAACAACAACAAAAAAGAAACCCTGTTTTCTCCTCCATCCTCCTGCTCATCAACCCACCCTCTCCCATTTCCTGGCCCTGGCCTTTCCCTACACTGGGGCATAAACCTTCATAGGACCAAGGGCCTCTCTTTCCATTGATGACTGACTAGGCCATCCTCTGCTATACATATGCTGCTGGAGCCATGAGTCCCACTGTGTGTGATGGTTTAGTCCCTGGGAGCTCTGAAGGTACAAGTTAGTTCATAATGTTGTTCGTCCTAAGGGTCTGCAAACCCTTCTGCTCCTTGGGTCCTTTCTCTAGTTTCTTCATTAGGGACCATATGCTCAGACCAGTGGATGGTTGTGAGTCTCTACTTCTGTATTAGGTACTGTCAGAGCCTCTCAGGAGACAGCTATATCAGGCTCCTGGCAGCCAGCACTTGCTGGCATCTACAATAGTTTCTGGGTTTGGTGATTGAATATGGAAAGGATTCCCAGGTGGAGCAGTCTCTGGATTGTCCTTTCAGCCTCTGCTCCATAGTTTGTCTCTGCAACTCCTTAAATGGGTATTTTGTTCCCCCTTCTAAGAAGGAATGAAGCATCCAAAGTTTGGTTTTCCTTCTTCTTGAGTTTTTTTGTGGTTTGTGGGTTGTATTTGGGGTATTCTAAGCTTCTGGGTTAATATCTACTTATCAGCGAGTGCATGCCATGTGTGTTCTTTTGTGATTGGATTACCTCATTCAGGATGATATTATCCAGATACATCTATTTCCCCAAGATTTTCATAAACTCATTGTTTTTAATAGCCAAATAGTACTCCGTTGTGTGGATGTATATATTTTCTGTATCCTTTCCTCTGTTGAGGTACATTTGGGTTGTTTCCAGTTTCTGGCTATTATAAATAAGGCTGCTATGAACATAATGGAGCATGTGTCCTTATTACATGTTGGATCATGTTCTGGGTATATGCCCAGGAGTGGTATAGCTGGGTCCTCAGGTAGTACTACATTCAATTTCCAGAGGAACCACCAAACTCATTTCCAAAGTGGTTGTACCAGCTTCCAAAACCACCAGCAGTGAAGGAGTGTTCCTCTTTCTCCACAACCTCTCCAGCATCTGATGTCTGTCACCTGAGTTTTTGATCTTAGACATTCTGACTGGTGTGAGATGGAATCTCAGGGTTGTTTTGATTTGCAATTCCCTGATTACTAAGGATGTTGAACATTTCTTTAGACGCTTCTCAGCCATTCAGTATTCCTCAGTTGAGAATTCTTTGTTTAGCTCTGTAGCCCACTTTTTAATAGGGTTATTTGATTCTCTGGAGTGTAACTTCTTGAGTTCTTTGTATATATTGATATTAGCCCTCTATTGGATATAGGTTTGGTAAAGATCTTTTCCCAATCTCTTGGTTGTCATTTTGTCCTATTGACAGTGTCCTTTGCTTTACAGAAGCTTTGCAATTTTATGAGGTCCCATTTTTCAATTCTTGATCTTTGAGCATAAGCTATTGGTGTTCTGTTCAGGAAATTTTCCCTGTGCCTATGTGCTCCAGGCTCTTCCTCATTTTCTTTTCTATTAGTTTCAGTGTATCTGATTTGATGTGGAGGTCCTTGATCCACTTGGACTTGAGCTTTGTAAAAGGAGATAGGAGTGGATCAATTTGCATTCTTTTATAAGCTAACTGCCAGTTGAGCCAGGACCATTTGTTGAAAATGCCTTTTTCCACTGGGTAGTTTTAGTTCCTTTGTCAAAGATCAAGTGACCATAAGTGTGTGGGTTCATTTCTGCATCTTCAATTCTATTCCATTGATCCACCTGCTTGTCAATGTACCAATATCATGCAGTTTTTATCACAATTGCTCTGTAGTACAGGTTAAGGTTGGGGATGGGGATTCCACCAGAGATTCTTTTAGTGTTGAGAATAGTTTTTGCTATCTTAGACTTTTTGTTATTCCAGATGAATTTTCAAATTGCTCTTTTCATGTCTGTGAATAATTGAATTGGAATTTTGATGGGGATTGCATTATATCTGTAGATTGTTTTCAGCATGATGGCCATCTTTACTATATTAATCCTGCCAATCCATGAGCATGGGAGATCTTTCCATCTTCTGAGATGTTTTTGATTTCCTTCTTCAGAGACTTGAAGTTCTTCCATACAGATCTTTTACTTGCTTAGTTAGAGTCACACCAAGGTATTTTATATTATTTGTGACTATTGTGAAGGTTGTTGTTTTACTAATTTCTTTCTCAGCCTGTTTATCTTTTGTGGAGAGGAAAGCAACTGATTTGCTTGAGTTAATTCTATATCCAGCTACTTTGCTGAAGTTGAATATCAGGTTTAAAAGTTCTCTGGTTGAGTTTTTGGGGTCACTTAAGTATACTGTCATATCATCAGCAAATAGTGATAATTTGAGTTCTTCCTTTCCAATTCCTATCCCTTTGATCTCCTTTTGTTGTCTAAGTGTTCTCACTAGGACTTCAAGTACAACATTGAATAGGTAAGGAGAGAGTGGGCAGCTTTGTCTAGTCCCTGATTTTAATAGGATTGTTTCAACTTTCTCTCCATTTAGTTCGATGTTGACTACTGGTTTTCTGTATGTCACTTTTACCATGTTTAAGTATGGGCCTTGAATTCCTGATGTTTCTAAGACTCTTATCTTGAAGGTATGCTGGATTTTATCAAATCCTTTCTCAGCATGCAATGAAATGATCATATGATTTTTTTTCTTTGAATTTGTTTATATAGTAGACTACATTGATGGATTTCCATATATTGAACCATCCCTGCATCTCTGGATGAAGCCTACTTGATCATGATGGATGATCATCTTGATGTGTTCTTGGATTCAGTTTGCAAGAATTTTTTTGATTATTTTTGCATCAACAATCTTAAAGGGAATTTGTCTGAAGTTTTCTTTCTTTGTTAGGTCTTTGTGTGGTTTAGGTATCTGAATACTTGTAGCTTCATAGAATGAATTGGGTAGAATATCTTCTGTTTCTATTTTGTGGAATTTTGATGAGTATTGGTATTAGGTCTTCTTTGAAGGTCTGATAAAACTCTGCATTTTTTGGTTAGGAGACTATTAATGTCTCTTTCTATTTCCTTAGCAGATATAGGAATGTTTAGG